>NW_011948426.1:5837827-5935721 GCF_000503995.2 Ceratosolen solmsi marchali | reverse complement strand
GAAGCAAGATACTTATTGTTTGGTGTTGAAACTTGGGTAGAAACCTTAAAAAAATGTAATATTATTTTTACATTTATATTTTGAATTCTTATACTTAGAAGCATAAACATAAAATATAAGGCATAAAATAAAAATATATTCTGTTTAACTTTATTAAAAAAACAAACAAACAAATAATATAAATAATATAAATTTCAGATGAATTACTTTAATATAAACATTTTTTTTACTTTACAATATTATTTATTTAAATAATAGATAAAATTACAAATAATAATTAATAATCTGCCTACTAATATTTCAAATATTAAGTAAAATATATGTTGATTTAAGATTTCTCTATATACAATATAAATTGATCTAATTATTAAAATATTTAGGTAAATAAGATTTATTCATCGTTGGATTTATCTCATTGGTAGAAAAAGTTATTGATAGTAAACATTATATAAGATGCTTTATTTTATCGACTATGTCAATTAAAAGCTTGGATACTGTTATATTGTGAAAACTTTTCCTTATGAAATTATAGGTGTAATTCATGTTGATTCATTTCTCTTTTATTTTCTTATTCACTTTAATAATCATTTTACTTCTTTACAACTACTTTGCATCGTTCTAAATTATTAAATTACAAATTGTATTTATAAACTATTCTCAAGCTTACTTCAATTATGAACAATTTTTGCATTTTATTAAATAATTAAAATACAACGATAATTTTATTAATACATAAATATCTGTTATTGAATATAAAAAATTTTAAATTAATATTAAATTTTAGTTTTATTCAATAAATAATTTGTTTTCCAATATCATTCTATTATAATTGAATTGATTACACGTATCGAATGAATAATACAATATACTTTATAATTTCGTTCGAATATAATATATTGTTATTGCTTTAATAAAGTATGCATGATTATAGAAGAAATAAAAATTTTGCATAAGATTCGAATGAATGAGTATGTAAGCATTAGTAATGAAAGCATTATTGTAACGAAAAGATGTGTCACCTGATGTTCTTGTCTGAAAGGCACTCCATAGGAGGTTGAGGGAAGTTCGAGATTCTGCTTAGTTTCCTCTACGTTATCGAATTGAGCACTAGGAGGAAGATACTGACTAAAATGATTCACGTCAATGCTTAAAGGCTGCAACCGGTGGTGTTGGTGATGATAATCGGTACCGAAACGTGGATCACCTGGTAGTATATCTCTCTTTGTTTTGTAATTTGGAGCACCGTGGCTAAATGCCAAAATTACCTACAACATCATTGTAATTCATTTATTATATATGTATTTTTTAATTTTTTATTTTTTTTTCAATTTATTCGTATATTAATTTGCATTTGATATGCTATTTCTCTGCATAATATAATTAACGTTCTTTATAAAAAATTTTTAATTATCGAATAATATAATCACAGTGTATATATATATATATATATATATGAAAAACCGGAAAAATGATTGACAATGTGAACAGAATTATTTAGCCAAACATGCTAATTAATAACCAAGACGATTGGTTAATTATTAAAGACACTTAATAATTCTGGAATATCAATTTATAATATATTCTTAAATTTAAAATTAATGAGATTGACGTTTAATTGTTTCATATATTTTTAATTTTTTTATTTTACATTTTATATACTAAATAAAGGTTTAATTGAAAATGTAAGTTAATTATTATTTATGATATCATCAAATTTTTGTTCAACTACAGAAACTACATAATTTTTATTATAAAATTAAAAATTAGAAAAATAAATGTTTCAATTAATAATAATTATGCAAGTTCATTTTTAAATAAATAAATCATTAAAAAATTAAACAATAACAAATATTTAATTATATTCAATATCTTTATAAAGAATTGAAAATAAAAAAGATTTTTCTCGTATTTGTACGATTGTTTTCTTTCGCAAGCTAAGTCTTAATCAGTGCCAAATTCTAAGATATTAAGAAAAAGCAGTACTTAATTATAATAATTGTTTCATAAATAAGAAAACATTAGAATACTTGTTATTAATAATTAGTGAACCATTGTGTTTTATTAAATGTAATGACAATCAAAGGCTATTAACTTAAAACAAACACCGTTTTTCTGATTTCATGCAAAAAAAAAACTATCATTTGTAATTTATAATTTTAAGTATTAGTATAATTCATCAAAACTTAAGTTTTAATTTTTACTATTGTTCAATTTAAAACATCCACTATGAATTTACTTAATTTATACGTCCTTATTTGAATACACATCTGTATTAAAAAAAAAAAAAAAAAAAAACTATAAATTTTAATATCACAATAAAAATGTTTAATTATTGAATGATAATTTCATACAAAAAAAAAAATTATATAACAAATAATTACCATAATACAAATACTATAATACTATAATACTATAATAACATAAATAATACTAAGAATATAATATGATAGTAAATTAATCAATGACCTCGTGAGAACAGGTCTATAATATATTATACAATTCGAAGAAATGATAGAGAAAAGCAATCTTCAACACACTACATATTACGTACACAAAAACGTTAATATCCGATTCATAAACTATCGTTAAAAAAACGCAACGTCAAGGTCGCATCTACCTTAATTCTCAAACAACTTCTCAAAATATGCGAACGGTTGTCCAAAAATTTACTTTCATTTTAGAGTTGCGCGTGAAACTATAGATATGAGAGGTCATGCCTATTTAAAAGCGCGTTTGCGACGCCCTTGACTGCGCATAACTACATCAAATTTTTTATATTTCGTAGATTAGTTGCTCCAAAATAATTTATAAATGATTTCTTAATCAGTTATTAGGAATTGTGTTTATTCGCATATGTTACTAATACTCTATATTAATATCCTCATCCAAATAATTATTACTATTTAGTACTTTTATATGCATGTTTTCAATTATCTGATCTGAAACTAATTATAAAAAACAAAACAAAAGCTGATGAAGCAGATTTACCAACGTATTGATAATTTTATAAAAATTAATACTTTTATTAATTTAAAATAAATTTCTGACGTTTTAAACCAATTAAAATCTTTATAAAACGAAATTTACTTTTTGAAAATAAATTTGCCTTTAAAACAGATTAAAATTATTAAAATTAATAATTCTGCGAATTTTTGTTACAGAATACTAATAACGGATTTAGTAAAAAATAAACTTCGTTCAACAAACTTCCAATTAAGGCTATACATTTATTAAAGGATTAGCAAATATATTTCACAATATTTAATATTTAAAAATATTCTTATAAAATAAAACGAAAAATCACTTACTAGTTAATGAAGAATTTGTTAATTACACATTTATCGTTCAATTTATTTAGAAAAATGTTCTAATTCTACTGATTAAATATGAATAATATAAAACCTGATCAATTTTTTTTTTATTTTTTTACATGAATGTATTACACTTAATTTAATATATAATATTTGATACGTCAATATTAATAAATATGAAAGTATCGAATTTATAATTTAATTATATGCTATTTTTTAAGAATGTAATTTAATAATGTTTCAGTGAATATTTAAAGTTAAAATACAATTATAATTATAATATTATTCTTTTAAATACAGTAATGTAATAAATACATTTTAATTTTTAATTTCTCATGTTTCATTAATACATTGTATTAATACAATTAATACAATATAAGAGCACACGGATGAATTATTAATATAATTTTAATGAAAATAAGAATTATATTATAAAAACTAATTTATTTTATACAAATATTTATTTTGAAAGGAGCATTATTGGTAAGTAAAGAAATGGCAATCACAAATTTGCTTTCAATTTGAACTAGAATAATCTGCAAGAATATATTTTTGTGTCTATGAGAATATAGAAATTCATAAATAGCTTAATTACAAAATAATAAATTCAAATATTATAGGAATATTTAGAAAAATGAAAATATATCATGCAAAGCATAAAAGTATATAAAGCTAAAGCTATTAAGCAATGTAGGGGGAAAAAATATATTAAGAATTTTCCAATTAATCATATATATTTCAATAGCACGTTCAAATTTCTTTAATAACAATTTTAAATCACAATTACCATCATTGTATATAAATTGTAAAGGTGCTGATTTAATTGTTTCGATCGTTTCTTTCATGTTTAATAACTAATTCTAATGCCCAAATTGGCAATACTAATAAATAAGTAGATAATTAAGTACATAATTTAATAAATATTAAAATTTATTTTTTCAGTTTTATGTAATTTTTTATATTCTTATAGCACCGAAACAAAATCATAGTTGAAAGGGAGAAGAAAAAAAAGAAACAAGACACATCTAAGAGAAAATGAAATTTGTAACACTCACCACTGTGAGCAGGAAGATCTTCATGTTCTCAACTTGATAGAGCTTAGGAATCGAGTGATCTGACGATGGTATTACCATCTTATATACCGAAAAAATTGCCGATGATCCCCGCCAAAATTCAATCTTGTTATTTCGCAAGCGCGAGAAGCAATGGCATTGAAGCCGACTACAGATGGTCTCGCACACACATCCGCATTTTGGCCCAAAAAAACCTTCCATTTCTCTTCTTGCTCATACAGTCTGTTAAGCCCCTGAACCCTCTTTTCATCAGATCTGACGAGCTTTCTTCTTTGTCATTACATTTTTCTTCGTCTCCTTTTCGTCCTTCTACTTAATATTTTGTTTTTCTATTGTCTCTGTTCCTTATATTTTGTATAATTTATGTAGTCTAAAATTTAAAAAATGAATTCTCATCCAGTATTTCTTTTTTAATAATATGTCGTATTTGATAATCTAATAATGAATTTTTAATTAATAAATAAAATAATTTCTTATTTAACAATTTAAGAATAAATCATTCATTTATAATTTAATACGTAAATCCCTCTTTATCTTTAAAAGCAAAATATGTTTCTTTGAGCTACTTATTTATTCAAAATATCGTAAAAATATAACACTGATATAAAACAATTGATAACATACATCTTTTGAAATTAATATATTTCATTCGTATAATTTTTATTTATAAAATCATATTTTTCAAAAAAAAAAAAAAAAAAAAACTTTTTTTCCATCTTCTATATTACGAAATAATTAAAAAGACTCTAAAGAAGTAAAGTAATCTAATTGAATTATATAACAAGAACTTTAAAAAATAACAACTGTACTGAATTATACCTGTAATCACAATGACTTTATTTTACATTAAATATAACCAATAGGCTCACATATTGGTTAGCAACCTAATGAGTAGGTTATACTATTTTATAATAATTCTTTGATTTGTAATAAAAAAAGTACTTATAAACTATAATTTAATTATAAAAATAAGTATAAATAAATGTGTATAATTATTAGATTAAAAATTTTTTTTAAATAACATATCTTATTCTTTATTTAAATTAATTATCATTTTTTATTCCGCATATTTCTATAATTGTATTCCCAAAATTTTTAACTTGTATCTGCATGCATAATTTTAATTAATTAATGATACACGTATGCATCAAACAAAATTTATTACTTTTTCATAATTACATTTTAGTTAGTAATTAATTGCAAAATAAATTTAATACTTTTATAATATAGTTTTGATTCAGTTACATTATTATGTTATTTAATAATTAATGTATAAGTGTTTTCGTTTGAACCCTTTTCTCACAATTATAAGTTAAAATTTTTTTACTACAAATTCTTTGTAGAAAAAACACGATTATTTAATAAACTTTATTTATTTATGCAAAACAATAAAATACTCTGATTTTTTATACCAGTTCCGATATATATCATACGATTATATCATACGATAATAAAATATTACATAATTTATTCTCTAAAGTTACGTAGCACTGATTTATATAAAAGAAATTAAAAATTTCCACGGCTATAAAATATAGAAACATTATAACTGCTTAAAGAATTCTTAGAAATAAAGATTTGAAATTTATAATAACCATTCTCTTACTAACTGTGATACCCAAAAAAGTATATTGCCACGAATTTATTATTATATACGAGTAAATCTCTTATAATTTATTAAAAGAATAAATCTATTATAATATTGACTTTTAAGCATTTTTAAAAAAAATGTAAGTATAATAAACTTCATCCGACTCTATGAGTTCTATAGAAGTATTTTTCATTAAAAAGTGTTGTTTAAAAGAAAATTATACAGTATAAGAATAAGAATTATTTATGTAAATTATTTTTTTGTTTTTGTTAAGTTTCACTATATATTTATCTCCCTGTTCCCCCGCCATCACTACCCGTAATTTTCATACATATATGTTTAAAACACGAAACCCATTTGAAACTGAAAAAGCTTTTAACAGGCGTTAAAAGAGATATGAAGCCGTTATCAATGCACTTTCGAGTCAAGAAATGGTATCAATTTGTCTTTGGTCACTTAAATATTACACCTAAACATTTATTTTTATTTCATAGCATATAAAACATATTCTCACACAAACTAGAAGATGAATTAATTACTTGATCACAGTTTTAAATTATAACTTTAGTACTGTTCCCTCTTGTAACTGTTTTGATCTATTTTATATCCTTTTATTACAGTGTCAAATAAATATCCTAATAATATTTTAGGATTATTCGTTACATTTAAATATCCATTCAGACATTTCATATTAATAAATTGATACTGAATTATATCCTAGAATATTAAAAATAATAAAATGCTTAAAGTAATGAAAACATAATAACAATAATAGTATGAAATATAATATCCTAATTAAAGATTAACTATCAATTAAATCTCAATTTTTTATTTATTAATCAACAAGCACAATAATTGATTAAAAATTTATAATTAAATTAAAATTAGAAATTATTTTTATTTCATTTAATAATAGAATTAACAATTTAAAAATAATTTGGTAATAATTTAATACTAGAATTAAAAAGATATTTAAAATACAAATATTAAATTTCAAACATATTAATAATTAATATAAATAATTTAAAAAAAAAAAAAATATATATATATATATATATATATATATATATATATCTTTAGAATTGATTTTGCATAAGTTTAATCATTTTGCTATAAAATAATTTTCCAGTCAGTCTTGTCATTTAAAATTTTATAGTATTATATATTTTAATTAATTTTTGTACATTTTTAAATATCTATATCTTATTTCTTAATTACTGTTAATCAATAATATTTTATCATAACTGCAATATCCATTTATTATAATTTTATAAGTGTTTAAATCAGTATAAATGTAGATCTTCAATGATTTATGATACATTTAAATTAAATGTTCTTTTTATTAGAAATAAAAATATTTCTATCCTTCTGTAATTATAAAATACAGTTTTTTTATTTTTTGCGCATGTTTAAACTCAATTTGAGATTTACTTAAGAAAGAAAGACTAATAAATAATTTATTAACAATATAAATGCCATTCAAATAAATGTAAATCTATATTTGTAGATTTAATGAAGTTACACTACTTACACTCTACATTCATAATTATAATTAAATATATCTTTCACTCATCATTGAAATTGAAAGTTTATTAGTAATTTTCATTCGAAAGGTTATTTAAAAATTTCATTTCTTCTAATATTACAATAATAATATTATAATAAAATCTTTTGTAATAAATTGAACTGGTTTATAATAATTCCAAATGTTCAAAATGACATATTTTTTCTCATTCGCGAATTTACATTATGAAATAAAAAAAAAAACCTATTTATCTTAAAGCTAATATTTTTATTACAAAAGATTGCTGTGCTGTGTGAATATAGTGTATCACGAACAAATTCACTTGACATAGTTCTGCCTTCCTTTCTATATGTAGATTGTCCTTCAAAGTTAAAAATTTAGGCGTTCCTATATGACTTCCAGTCAATCTTCTTCTTTTTTCCCTTTAATTTAAAACGTTCAACTTCACTTATAAAAATGTGAATCAATATTACGTAATGTACATATATTAAAATAATTTGTATACAGATTGTTATAAAAATATATTATTAAAATTTGTATTTTTCTTTATATTTTATTTCTACTTTGGATATTTATAAATATTATTTAATGCCACTATTTAAATATATCTATTATGCTATAACCCGTAATTGAATAAAAAAACTTAAAACCAAAAAAGTATTGAATATACAATAACGAATTTTGTATTCGATAACACAATAGACAGAATTCACAGTTTTTAATCGTTAACGCGAAACTTATAGTAATCGTTTTAACAATTCAGTAAAGATAAATAAAAGATTGAAATAATAATTAAAATATATATGAAAACCCTTTATCGTAATATAATATAATAATATTAAACTTACGTTAAATTTTATAAAAATAATGCAATCTAAATGTATACAACAGTTTTTCATTCAATCAAAATTAATTGATTTACTAATATATTTAATAATTTTTCTGTAAAGGTTTATTCTAATTTTCATGCGTTATTAAAGTTATAATTTAATAATACATTTCTTATAATGTTTGACAAATTAACTAATCTGATTATATCATTAATGATGACCTCAAAGCATTTTTTTTTCATTGAACAGCATGAAAAAATAGACTTTATAATTAAATATTTTAATTTTGTTTCACCAAAGTATTTTGTATTTATTTTTTGTAAGTAATTTTGTTTAACCATATTAATTTGATCCTTTGGTTAATTTTTCTAGATAAGTTGAGAAAATTATTATGAATTTTAAATATAGCCAAAGTCATGCTATTTTATTAAAAATATATTATAAAAACTAAAAAATTTCTATATATTTCAATAATTATGAATAAAAATTATTTTATATAATAAAAAGATGTATAACATTAAATAATCAGAAGGTTATCAACCATTCATTATTAAATTTTTGTGCTTATCGGAAATGAATATTAAACTAAATTTTGTAAAAACTATAAATAATAAATTTTAATGCAATAATGAATTATGTAATAATTCGATATTTTGTAACTTAATCAAGCATAACATTAAAAGTCTAATGTACACAACTTTATACAAATATGCATTTTTGTTTTCCACATAAACTTATACAAAATTTCAAATAACAACCAATCTAATAATAAATATTTCTATTGAAAACAAAAATAATGGAAAAATTTAAGTGATCAGCGTTAATAGCAAGCATTAATACTGGTTGAATTTCAATTTCCTACTAAAAGTAAATACTAGTAATTTTGTTCTTTACGTATATATCATATTTTGCCTCGGATTACTTGTTTATCAATTTGTCAACTGTATAACATAAACTAAGTTACTAAATTACGTATGTATTTAAATGATAATATAAACTGCCTTAATGATTTGAAGAATATTGTAATTCTCGCTATATTTACCATATATTTTTTATATATTTGACTAATTATTGAATTTATATATTTTTTTAAACTTAAATTATAATTTTTTATCATATATATTATATTGATATTAATGTAACGTTATTGAATAAATTAATTAAGTAAATTAAATAAAATCATAAATTAAATATCTTAAAATTAAATATAATTAAAATTTAGATATTACTAAATTTTATTGAAAAGTAAAAAAATCATAAAAAATTCCACCAAGCAAGAAACATGCGGTTAAACGGTTATTCAATATTTCAATTTGTCAGTGTGTTAAATAAATCAGTATATAAATTCTACTATATATTTACATAATATTTCTACCGAACTTGCGCACTAAATAAATGACAACTTCGATTTCTTCAGAGTGGCATATACAATAAGTTTCAAAGAATGAGAAAATTAGCATTATGAATCTTAATCGATGTTGCTTATGTTTGCATAACTGGAACACCGTGAGAGGAAGAGAGTAGCACGACCAACTATGCTTTTGTCATTATCATTGTTTTAGATTTTATAATTTCATTTCAAATTTCAAATAATTCAATTCATTCATTTTAAATTTAACATATTACTATTTACTTTATTAAGTAAAGTATTTCAATTTTTTATGAGAGCAAAAGTAGATAAATATATTGAATAAATTAACACCCTTAAAAAAGGTTACAAATAAAGGATTACTTATTACAACTAAGAATTTGTGTAGCCAATATTTGATACATAAAATTATTCATATCTATATATTTATAAAAATTTATCCAATAGATTTTAGAAATGTTAATAATAAAAGGACATTTAGTATACACCGTAAATTACAATTACACAAAAGTAAAACAAATTAATTTATTAATGAAAAATACGGGAAAAATCTCTTTTTCTATATTTCTTAGGCCTTAATTTATATTTCTTATAAATATAAATGAGTATAAATGAAAAATTTATATATTTAATATAAATATAATGAACATTCTCACAGCAAACATTTTTATTTCAATGTTTGTCATTGTCTTATAATAAATTTGTAATTAAAGACAACCTTTCAATTAGTTAAGCTTCATAATAATTATAATTATAAAAAATACATTAATAATAAATGTTAAATAGCAGATTAATAAACTATTTTGGTTCGTAAGGTGTAAAATTCATTTATTAAACATTGTATATAAAACATACATATTAAAATTTTCACAATTTTACAAAACAAATTTTTTAAAGATTTTATTTGCTTTATAATTTTGCACACATTCTCCCAATTAATAAAATGAATCAGTATCCTTTCTCAAGGTAAAATAAATAAAAAAACAACGATGAGATTGTCAAAATTCCGTAAAAAAGATATGAAACTGTAAAATATAGACAGCCTACATTTAATCAAATTTAATATGGAACCTTTATAAATCTTGATACTTCATTTTATCTTCTTATAATTTTAAATAGTTTAGCCCAATAATAATAATTAGTTTATATATATATTAATATTTAAATAGTTTTTAACTTTACTGTTTCGATTCTATTAAAAATAACTATAAAATTTTCAATGAATATTATAAAAAAATTAAGTTAAACAGCAAATAAATATGAACATAAAGGAAATACTATACGAAGTTAATATTGTTTTGCTTCATCTTGTTTATTATTATGTTTACTATTAGCCGCACTTTCTTAACTAATTTTCTTAAAAATACAATTAATAAAGAAAACGATTGTTCTTTTTGTATTTTTACATGGGTTTTCTGTAAATCTATAAAAATATATTTGTTTTACTTTTAAAATATTTACAATCATTCTTTATATATTTCTTTGCAAAATATTATATATATATGTAGTTCAATAGATATCGAATGAATCATTTTTATGAGGTGTAGAAAGAAATCTAACTCATTCAAATAAGCGATAGTAAGGAAAGCATCTTAGTTTACAATAAACTTTTGTTGTGCCAGTTATATTTTAACTCTCAATACAAACATATTTTTGTATCGAATCGAAATCTATACTGTAGATATGATTATACTTGTTGGACTAAGTACATTTTCATTTTCACATCCAACGAAAATAACAACTTTAATAAATAAAAGCAACTGAAAAATGAGATTTATAGTAAATAAAATAATAAGGAATACTTGGCTAGTTGATTGAATAAGGAATTTCTACTTGCCCAATCAAATTAACTCAAAAATGAATGGAAAAATAGAAAAAAAGGTGCGTCTGCATATGGAAAAAAAATCAGTGTTCGTGACAACGTACTTCTATCGACTTCAATCTAGATCCGTGCGACATTGTAACACACTTAACAAGGGGGTTTGATCTATCTGATTTTGCGCGGCGGCGGCGGCGGCGGCGGCAGCGGCAGCAACCGATGGCGACAACGACGTATTAAGGTGGGGAGATATTATAACGCGAAGAAAAGAGAAGGGGCACGTCGATGCATATACTGGCAACAGGTGGTGCTCGATCCCGCGAGATCTATGAAGATGAACTACCCATCGATCTCAGTCGTCGATGCAGTCATTACGACGACTGCACCAGCTATGGAAACAATTGACGCCGTGGCTTTGGCTTCTCTGGCCGCTGTTTTTCTCGGTGCGCTTCTCGTTCTCCTTGTTATTTGCAAGAAGCAGCGCTGCTACTACGTAACCTATTCTTATTTATTTACATCTTACGCTACTTATTATCCAAGCGCCCTCATTTGGATTGATTCCTTTAAATTCGAATTGCTATACAGTACGTGTGCGTCTAATTGCTCCAATAAATTATCTACATTGAGGAAGAACAAATTAACTTTAATTTATACTTCAAATTAAGCTTGAGTGCTCTGTTATTCAACTTAAAAATTATTGTTAAAATTAATTAAAATTCAATATTTTTTCCTAATAAAAGCCTTACAGCGTTTTTAATGTAAATGATTAAATTGAAAATTTGCCAATAAACATTTATTTATGCAAAATGGTAAAATTATGCAAATAATTAGTCAACGTAATTGATTCCTCTTTTACTGTGACATTGTAAAATTAAATTTGTAAATAAAAATATACAAATCACAAAAGATAATTTTTTAATCCAAAATACTCAGGATGTCAAATGAAAAGTAAAAATCCAGCAGATATTTTATTTTCATTTTCTCTAGCTTTGATGCACAATAAATATTTACACTTGTTAAAATGATTATAATCTTACAACCAATTTACGCACGCAGAATTTTGTGTGGGTGTGCGTATGCACGTATAAGATTTGTTAAAGCGACGTTTTCGTTTTAGAACCAAAAATACTCCCAAGATATGAGCTCCGATTTATTAGAGGGGGATAATTTAGGTCTTGGCTTACATGCTTGGGAAACTGATGAATGGCTTGCTGGTGCTGAAAGGTTTCTTATAATTTAATTTATTCAATGTCACAATAATAAAGCAATAAAAAACAATTTTCTTTTAATATTATTTATAAGATGGGTGGATGATGCAACTGGACTTGCACCACCATGCATAGCTATACTGAGATACTGCCATTCATTAGCAAGAAGGATTTCTACAACTATTGAATCTCTTAACAGCAGCAGCACACTGCCATTAGAAATAATTGATGTAAGTGTGTAAAAATATTATATCCACTCATTTTTTAAATCTTTATTTAAGTAAAATTGTATATAAATCTTAATTTCATAATTAAAAACAACTTGCTGTTATTACTGGCAAACTTCAACAAAAATCTAAATTATTTACAGATTTTTCATTTATGCAAATTATATATATATATATATATATATATATATAAATTATGAATACATTAATTTGTTTACTTAAGAAATAATAGGATTGATAACAATGCTCCTAATATTCTATATTTACGTAATAATTTAAGTTTTATTACAAAAATTCAATAAATTTTTAATGAATTCTATTTTATTAATTAATCATTCTCATTACAAATAAAAGCAAATGGAATTTTTTAGATTGCAAGGTGCATACCACAGAAAGCTGATGATGTAGTTCTTAGTTTATATCCACCAATAGACGCAAGACTTCTTGAAGCAAGAGTTGTAGCACTTGTTCTTACTGTTACACATTTAGGTTTAGTCACTAAACATGGAGTTTCAAAAAGCCAAGCCAAAAAGTTAGCTTTTATAGATCAAGCCATTAATGATACGGATCATTATATTAGAAACTACTTGCTTATATTGAGAAATGCAGCCCTTGCCCAGGAAGCTGCTTGCTCTATACCAGCTTCCACAACAGTGTGATAGATTCTTTTAAAATTATTTTTTTATAAAGTATTAAATATAAAATCATTTAAACTAATTTATTACTGTTAAATGAATTTATTTCTCATAAAATATTTTCATATTGAGAAGAAATTACACATTATGTATTAAATTTAATATGAAATATTTTAACTAATGAAGGCATATATTGATTTGAATAAATTTTAGACAAACAAATGTTTGTTGCTTTCAACTACATTATACTAAATTCCACAATGTTAGTTACTTTATAATTAAGGCATTAATTTATTATATTTAGAAGAATGTCAGTTTCTTCCTTATTATAAAAATTATGTATTTCATTGACATCAATGTTATGATAGGTATTATACCAGCAATACGCTTTGACACAGTATTTTTATTATACATTTTGTGCATTTATATTTTATGCTAAAAATTGAATTATATAAAATTTTAAATAAAGATTTATTATTTTAATTATTGCAAACTTTTTTTTTTCATTTTATTTTTTACATCCAAGTATTGGATCGGACCAATTTTTATCAAGTGTCTAAATTAATGATAAGTTACCGTCATTTAGCGATCATTCATTGTAGATCGCACTAAATTATTTATATTAGTTTAATAAATTAGCTATTGTTGGAACCAGCTTATCGCTACACAGCAGCGAAAGTTTATTAAAATTTTTCTTTTAAAATCTTGAGGCAATCCCTTAAGTATATAGAAAGATTATATTGTTTGTCGCAAGTACTGGAAAATCTTAATCAATTTAATTAATTTCCACATCGGCCTGACATATCATTTTGTCGTTTCTGATTATCCTTTAGAACTTTGCTTTTAAGATGCTCTTTATAATCAAGAATATTACCCTGCCATTTGGTGACAGTTTCATTCTCACATACCCAAATTTCCTCAGCCACCTAAATTATTAAATAAATTATTTTAATCAGTTTATAAAATTATTTTTTATTACTATTATACTAATAATGCCAATACTATTCGCGTAATATACACATGCATAATATATATTATAATAAAATTAAATTTTTTAATTTAATTAATGAGTACCAGTAATAAATATAACTATAATAATTTAAATATTAATATAAATGAAAAATGGACGCATTAATTAATATTATCTAAATGTTATGTAAAGAATATTAATTACTTGGTTTATCAATCTGAAATCGTGTGACACTAGCACCATTCCTCCATCAAAATCATTAATGGCGTCTGCTAGGGCATCAATTGTTTCCATATCCAAATGATTTGTAGGTTCATCGAATAATAATAGATGTGGAACTTGCCAAGCTAACCAAGCAAATACAACTCGACACCGCTGTCCATCAGATAATTGACGAATAGGGCAAATCTAAAATATTGATAAATATAAGCAATAAATTATACAATACACCTATTATTAATCTTACATACTGTTTACTTTCCCAAAATATGTAATTTTTTAATGAAATTAAATAAGTAAAATAAAAGCATAAATTTGTGTGATAATACTGTGTGATAATAGCATCGATAATAAATGAAAAAAATATATTCTATACATAAACAATAAGACGCACCTGTTGTCTACCGGTTAAACCATATCGACCAATAATTTTACGCATTTCTTCACGCTCTTTTACATCTGGAAAAGCTTTCATCATGTAGTCTAATGGAGACACATCTAAATCAAGAAGCTCATGCAAATGTTGATGATACCTTCCAATTCGAAGATGACTATTTTTTCTTATCATACCACTAGTTGGCACCAACTATAATTCAAATTAATGAAATTGTTATTATACTAAATAGATACAGATGGTTCTGTTGAATATTAATATTTATTTCAAAAAATCTATCAATAGGCGAAAATTTATTTATAGTAATAAAATTTCTACAATTTCTTTTTTCAATATTTCAATAATTTAAACATTTATTTTAATCAAATGGACTGATAATATTTATACTTACGTCACCATATAATAGTTTTAAAAGTGTACTTTTACCAGCTCCGTTCGGTCCTACAAGAGCTAATCTAGTATCCAGATCGATACCAAATTCTAAATTTTTATAAATCCATGGTCCATCGTCGCTGTAACGAAAACTAACGTTTTGAACCATAATAACAGGAGGTGGTATTGTTCCACATGATGGGAAGTAGAAAGTAAGAATTTTATCATTCGTGACTTTTTCCGTAAGTCCTTGAGCAACCATTTTTGCCAAAGTTTTTTCTTTAGACTGCGCTTGTCGAGCCAATTTTGCAGAACCATGACCAAATCGAGCAATATAGTTCTTCATACTAGCAATTTGATCTTGTTGCCAATTATAAAGCTTTGCTTGATTTTCCAAAAGCTCCATTCTGTGAAGAATATGCAAAGTTTGTTTTTAATTCGTCATTACATCAAAATTAAATAGTACATAATATTTAAACTATCAATTGTTAAAAAACTATAGTAAATAACTTTACAATTTCCGTTTTATAATTTATTTTAATTTTACAGAATAAATCTATGAGATTATTGAATAACCATTCAAATTTAAAAAACTGATCACTTTACAGAAAGATAAATGCATAATTCTGTGTAATTTAATCGTTGAAAATTACTTGACATTTGTATACATGGTATTATGTATAAAAAATTCTATATAAAAATGATTAATTGCGATTATTAAACAAGCAATTTATCAATATAATATTTAAGAAGAATTTTATAAAAAAAATTATATTACGTTAAAAAATAGGCATACTTCTTGTAAGCAAAAAAAAATTAAATTTAAAAATTGCTTATATAACTTACCTTGTTTTTACGAAAGCTTCATAATTTCCAGTATAATACTTTAATTGTTTTTTATGAAGATGAATAATATTCGTACAAATTCCGTTAAGAAAGTCTTGTGAATGAGAAATAATTACTAAAATTCTTTTATATGTCTTTAGTTCCTCTTCCAACCAAACACAAGCATCAAGATCAAGATGATTTGTAGGTTCATCAAGAAGAAGTAAATGTGGTTTCACATATAAAGCTCTAAATACAAAAAAATTAAAAAATATTATTATTGTTAATATTATTTCGATTTAATAATTTTATCAATATATATCAAGATTATGTGCAATTATACCTAGCAAGGGCAATCCGCATTCTCCAACCACCAGAAAAATCTTTAGTAGGTGTGTTTTGCATCTTTGCTGTAAAGCCAAGACCATGTAAAATATGAGCAGCTCGTGCTTCTGCAGTGTCTGCAGCCATATCTTCTAATCTTTCATAAACATCCATAAGCTGATCCTTAAAAAAATATATATTTTTTTTATTAGTTATAATGAATTATATAGACTTCAGTTTTAAAAAAATAATATTAAATAAAACAAACTTATTAAAAATTTTTTTTTTAATAGCTATTCTATTTTTAAGAATTTTACAATACAGGTACAGGTTAAACTACTAAAGTCTATAAACAACATGAAATTAATTACTTATGAAATTGATTTGTGTTAAGTTTTTACAGGGTCAATTAGCCTTCAACTTATTTAAAGAAGAATGTTTAAAGAATAGTGAAAATATTCTTTAATACAGAAATTTTTATATTTTATTTAATTTTTCCACTTATAAGATTCTAAAAGTATGTTATACAAAATTTTGTATTGTTGAAATGGTTGAAATCGATGGTACTTCTAGTACTTTAACTTATTCGATATACCATCAATGTTTTATATTTATTATGAACAATACAATAATCAACTAATGAAAAATTATAATTCAGTTAATAATGTTTAGTAAAAATGTGAATCAACCATACATAAACTGTAATTCAAATTAAATATATGTAATACCTCATAAGTACAAATTAAAACATTTGAAAAAAAATGAATTTTTAAGTAGTTACTTACATGGACTGATTTAAAATAATAATACAAAAAAAATTCTTAATACTATAATTTGAATACCGTTTTTAATACCGTTTTATATTTCTTCTCCTTAACAAAAATACAACTTTATTTTGATATAATTTCTTTATTTAAAAATAAAGCATTATGATCAAATTCAATGTAATGTATAAAAAGTATAATAAAAATAAAAATGGATAAATATATTAATAAATGTTTTAATACATTTTGAAACAGATTTTATATAAATGATTAAAAAAAAAAATTTCGATAATTATAAAATGTCCTGTTTCATTTAAATTTAAAAGTATATTCATACAAAAAAATTTTTTTACTGTTTAATTATTACAATAAAGTTAAAAGACTCATGCAAAAAAATAAACAAAATAATTTCTTAAAATATAATTATAACGATGTTAAAGTGTACCTCCCATTGTATTAACAATTAATTTACACTATTCTTTCTACAACAATTTAGTTAAGTATTACTAATCCTGAAATAATTATATATATATATATATATATATATATATATTCATTATATCACATGCAAAAAAAAAAACTATTACTATAGCAACCACACTATTTTTTAAATAATATGTATTTACAAATAATAATGACACTTGAAAAATCGTATAATGTACAAGAAAAGCAAAATTACTTGAGCATCTTCTTCACGACATTCGACAAGTTCCTCAGCTAACTTCTCTAGTCTAACACGTTCTTCATCAACCTCCATTACACATCTGAGTGCAGTTTTATTACTAGCTGGCATTTCTCTTGTTAAATGAAAAATATCAATAGCTTCAGGAATAGGAGCTTCACGAATACCAAGCACTGAAAGTAATGTCGACTTTCCACAGCCATTGAGACCCAATAAACCATAGCGACGACCACAATTCAATTCCAGCATTGTGTCCTGCATTAGCTCACAACCATGAAAAGTCACAGAAAAATTTGAAATCTTGATGTCACGACTACGTGGATGAGAGGCCAAAGAGCCAGTACAAGCTCTAGCCTCTGCATTAAGGCGGGCATCTACCTCCAATTTTGCACAAAGTGCCTCTACAAGAAAGAAATTCATCCAACTGTAATATTTTAAATATTCTATCTATTAATATAAAATATATATATATATTATACCATTCTATATTTTTTAATCACTGTCTGTACCCTATCCATGTAGTTAAAATTTGATAATTATAATACTAAATTAAAAATTGTTAAAACATGATTTTTCTCAAGTCAAATGAAAAATAAACAAAAATTATAGTCTATGTAATATGTGAATAGTTTTATTTAAGATCTGATTCAAATATTTTATTTTAATGATATGTATAAATTTGATCTGTCTTTGATATTTCTATTAATACTTAATGATATTATTATAAAAATATTAAAATGAAAAGTTCACAGCAGACATTTATTAAAAAGTTATTAGAGATATTAAAAATATAATAAAGTACAAAAGAAATAAAAAAGAAAATCCCAGCTACAAATACTTTATTGAACCTTTTTTCATTTTGCACAATCCAGATCCAAAATAGAAATGTTCACAATCCAATTAATCAAAGTTATTAAAAATTAAAAGCTTATTATTTGTTAGTTAATTTAAAACTAGTTAATTATATCAATTTATTGATATAATTAAATTGACAAAGAACACAATTGTATAATATGATAATAAAGTGATAAAGTAATTTGATACTGTTATCAAAACGTATTAAAGGAAGTCAATATTAATAAGAAATTGGAAGAAGTATAATACAAAGGTCAAACAAAATAAAATGAATTTAAAAATGTACAATAATAACTGAAAATGTAAATATTGTAAGAATGATAATTAAATAATTGCCAAATAGCATGGTGAATTAAGAAAATGATTGTTTCAAGAAGAAAATAGAAAAGATAAAATTACCCTCAACACTGAGCACAGTGCCGTTGGTACCGTTCTGCTTGATGCTAACATCGTTCGGATTCGCACTATCTTCTTTACTATCATCGTTACGTTGTCCGCTCTGTGTGGGTTTCTTGCCAGACTGTCTCGCCTTCGCTGCTTCTTTCTTCTTCTGCTGTTGTTTCTTCTTTGCGTCGGACGGCATCCTTCCAACACCTTTGAGCTCCTCCTTTTATATCTAAAATGCAGATAAATTACAATTTGAACGAGCGTTTTCCAATTTGTAATAATGACGCGGTTGTTACATAAAGAACAAACTAGTTATTCTAGGTTAGGTAGTGACCGTGCACATGCACTTAGGCGAAATCTTCATTTGCAATTATATGCCCAGCCTTAGTGCTAAGATTTTAGATACCGAGGATAACAAGGACCATTTTAATCGTTCGAGCAGACCAATGCTCTAACCAGATCGAGAAGAATAAATATTTGTTCGCTTAAGAAATCCACTGCCAGACTCATTAAATAAACGTGCGAGGGCTGTCAAATAAGAATATTGAGGAGAAAACGAAAAAATTATTCATAAGGATGCACATACATCAATTTGTATACGTGACTTAGCGATTAACTTTAATCCTTATCCTTGATTTCTTTGTAGCGAAATACGAAACTGAGCTTCCAAACCAAACGAAAAAAATGGGCCACTATTTTATTCGACCTTCTCTCTCCGTTTAAACGATCCCGAGAAATCTCAAGTCCAGTACACGCGCGAATTTTACGAGAAGATATGAAAATAATACTTGATCTTACCGAGTCGTGACTTTTATGCTCTTCGCTCTGAAAAGTTGGATAAATTTTTACTCCAAATCAGTATACGTGTGACTCCTTAGCTGTGACCTGCTAATTTACACGACTTGGAAATTATCCTCACTAAAGAAAAATCTTTAACGAAATTATGAAACCAGCACGATTTGAGCAATGTAAGACGATTATTTTGCCATCTGCTGGCTAATACTCAAGTTATTATATCTTACAAGATTTGTTTATCAACTTTAGATTTTAATAAACAATTCCCGTGCACTTATTAATACAATATTATATATTTTATAGTAAATCTAATTATAAAATCGCCTATATTTAAAAATATATTACTTTCTTAAACTTATATTTATTAATTATAATATGAATATATAACTAATAGAGATAGATCTATTCATTTTAAAAAGGTTAAATACTCTTTGACTTATATGTTATATGTGTCTTTCGATTCAAATTCTGTACAATTATATTTATAAGCAGATTTATTATATTTATCTGAGTAAATCTAATTTAAAAATGCCGCTTACAGATATGATCGCAGCAGAAGAGAATAAAATCAGAATCCATATTTTGTAGTAGATACAAAGTTATATGTAAATACTAATCTATGTTGTCTAAGAACAAAAGACATCAAATAGCACCAATTTTATATACACGATAATTTTACTAATATTTGTAAGTTACTTACAATTTAATGAAATGCTTCAATCAATTTCTATTTCGTTAGATCGTTAAAGAGAAAAAAGGCAAAAGAAGAATATCTGATATATGTATTCTGTTAGAAATTACTTGACACAAAGAATTTGATTTATATACTTTTAGTGCAACACGTACTATTAGTATTTAGAACAGAATAGTAAATGTATTTAGGGCTATGTTGTTTTTATTATAAACAATAATATCAAAATCATCACTATAATCATTAAGCTAATAAAATGTAAAAAAATTCAGTTATCGTACTATATTTGATATTTAACCAAGCCATATAAATAATTTAATAATTACCAATCACGTATTAGATTTAACAATAATCCCTAACACTAGTACAATTACTTTAATTTGTAAATATTGTAATAATCCACTAATTTATTAGATAATAATAAATTCTTGATTTATATTTACAAGTTTTTCTTTTATATTTTAATTATTTCATTTAACTAATAATTCAATTTATTAATTCTAACAAAGAACGAAAGTAAACTAAAAATTGAAGTTGTACCGCACCACGAACTCACCCATGTTGATAAATATCAACAATCCTATGAATATTTCTAAAAATGCAGGCAATCCAGATTTATTCTATTATAGTTCTTCCGGAAGAATTATCATAACGGTAAAAAGAATAAAATTAAGAAAAATTTTGTTTATTTCGTTAATAAAATGTGTATCATTTCGAAATACCATTATTAATTAAACCACGTAAAATAAAAATATCACTCATACTATTTATAGGATAAAATTTACATTAGAGTAAGGTATTTAAAAATAAAAATCAAATATAATTAATAATATGAATACAAAATACACGTCCGTATCATATCAATAATTTGTCTATGGTCCATGTCACTAAGTACCCTGTTAGTAAATATGCAAGTATTGCCCTCTTACGGATATTTTAAAGTCCATAATCTTTGAAGATAAATATTAAGAAATGAGTCCATCATCTTTCTATAATTAACAGTTGTCACACGTCAGCTTTGTACTTTGAAATTTCTTTGACACGCAGTCCAACGTTTTTTTTTTTTAGTGATGTATGATGAGTAATGTATTCCGATGTGAATAAAAGGTTCTAAAACATTTTTTGTAAACAACTCTTATTAAAAAAATATAAATATAGAAGTGTAAGAGAGACAGAGTGAGAGAGAGAGAGAGAGAGAGAGAGAGAGAGAAGGAGAAAGAAAGCAAAAGAGATATAGACTGAAAAAAAAATCACCAAATTGTCATAATCTGTCAAAATATTTATCTTCCACGGCAAAAGTGTGAAAGAAAAATAAAAAAATTATTTTTTTCTGACTCCAGTTTTTCATTTGTTCATTATCTCGGATTACTCAATATTCCAAGGACTATAAAGAGAAGAACTATAAATACACGTATATCAGTGTTATAAACGGATACACATATTGTTATTTCCGACAAGAGAAAATACCAATCGATTAGTAGTAGACCTTTCGGTATTTGTCTCCGGCTGCTACTATTTAATTTTGATCATCACGTCAGTTGAACGTAACCTCACATATTGGCACGAAGCGAAGTAGTGGATGTTTTCGCGCAAATTTCTACTACTGTTCGTATAATAAGAAACAACGAGGATTACTAGCTTTGTCGCATTATTTTTGTACTCGATTGTATATTCACTAGATTTCATCAAACCAAACAAACATCTACGTCATCACATCACGAAAAAAAAGGTTTTTACTAATCAACTTAACTTTTGATAATCTCTCACTCAACAAAATTTAGTCTCGCCTTCTCTATTATTTCATATAAATTGTATAATTAAAAACTAATTCAAGATATTTAAAATAACTATAAATCTTTGCGAAATATTGTAAGTGTAAAACGACTTAACGATTAAAAAAGTTATTGATTCAAATAGAATATTGTAGATTTTAATTAGAAATGAACCATAAAACAAGTACTGCGACTGGCAGATTAAAGCAAGATTACTTAAGACTCAAGAAAGATCCTGTACCATATGTACAAGCAGAGCCAATTCCATCTAATATTTTAGAATGGTAAGGCCTTATTTGATCATTTCTTTTCAAATATATAAAAATTGTATTTTTTACAATTTTTTTTTCAGGCATTATGTTATTAAAGGACCAGAAAACACTCCATATGAAGGGGGTTTCTATCATGGCAAATTAGTTTTTCCAGTGGAGTTTCCATTCCAACCACCTAGTATTTATATGACAACGCCAAATGGTAGATTTAAAGTTAACACAAAACTATGTCTTTCAATCTCAGATTATCATCCTGATACATGGAATCCAGCATGGAGTGTTTCAACTATTCTTATTGGCTTACTTAGTTTCATGGTAAAATTTAATATTTTTATGAAAATATATTGACATAATTAATTTTTTCAATATTTACAAATATAATTCTATCTATATTATAGTTTTTTATAATGTTTGTTATGTACTATCTAGAACAATGTCAATGAACAATGTAAATCAAGCGAATGTAAATGAAACATTTTTTAATAAGATTCTCTATATTATTTAGATTGAATCAAGTTCAGCATTAGGAGCAATTAATACTCCAGACTATGAAAAAAAAATTTATGCAGCTCAAAGTTTAGAATATAATTTAAAAGATAAATGGTTTTGTGAATTGTTTCCAGATACTGTGGTAGTAAGTTACAAAAATTTATTTTAAAATCTTACATTATATATTTGTTTTGTTTTAATTTTAATATTATAACATCGATCGAATTTAAAATACAATTTTCTACTTTTTAAACAGAATATATTTAGGAAACAAAATTGTAAAAAAATATGCTTCAAAATTTTATAAATTTAATACTTAAATATAATTTTAATAATTGTATATTATTTTTTATTGAAGATAGTTTTCATGCATCAATAATTATAATATACATGAGATTTATTAAATGAAAAAATCTATTTATATTTACAATAAAATTTTTCCTTCTAGATTATAAAATCTAATTCTGTTAATTTGTATTTAGACAATAAAAAAGGAGTTAGAACGTAGAAAGGAACTCGAAAAGCAGGCAAGGCATCGGTCCACAACATCGGATGGTTCATCTTTGATTCGAGATGAGCAACAAATGGATCAAAGTTCACTTCAGAGTGTACTTACGAATTTTGCCATGATCATTGGTTTAGCTATTTTCGCCTTTGCTGTTAAATACGTTCTCAGGAGTATTGCAACTCAAGAGTACATTAAACAATAGGCAAAGCAAGCACATGAAAGTGTTGTATGCTTTGTTAAGTACTATTATCAAAAAAGAAAAAGGATTAAAATTAATTATAAGTACAACCTAAAAACTATCAAATGAACAACATTCTTGATGACAGGAAAATGATTTTGAGGTTTTGACTTCAGCTCTCTTTCTAGTGCGTAACGTTAACAATGAAATCGTTACTTTAGATTTTGATATTAATGAATAGCACAGGGTTTGAATTGATTAAATCGAAATACGCCGAGGCTTAGTTCCTACTCTAACATCAGTTTATTAACAAAATTTTATTCTTCCCTTTTTTTGTGCTTTAACGTTCGAATTTTTACAATTCTTGACATTTGTGAATTAAAGAAAAAGTAAGAAATATCACGATGGTGCTTCTTTTTACACGCAGTTTTCTACGTTCAAAAATAAAAATTTTTTAGCGCACATTATTAAGAATGCATCAAGTATACAATAAAATATAGATAATTCCATCAATTATTTCAAGAAGGAAAAAACTTAATTGAAAATTTTGGTGGACAGATATATACAAATCGTCATCTAATTTTGTAAATAATTGTAGTTAAAAGATTTATTTCTTCCAAAGCGTTTTACCGATATTTTTTATTTTCTATTATAATTTTAGAAAATCTTATATATAAAAAAAATTATTTAAATTCACTAAACACATACTTTGCAAACCTCTTCCAAATAATTATTTTGTTATGTTCAATTGTATGCTCTATAAAATTTTCATTTTAACTAAAATGTAATATGAAAGAATTTCAATTACTTTTTATAATATATTCTTAGTTAATTTTTTATGCAAAATTTTAACTAATTAAAATAATTATTTAATTATCTTAAACAAAATATTATAAATCAATTTTTTTATGTCATGCGACATATATAAGTAGATAGATAAATAAACATATATATATATATATATATATATATATATATATTATAATAATATATGTACAAAACATATTATTATCATTTTCAATATATTTAACTACTTATTTATTAAAATTTATTATTGTACATTCTTTCACTATTGTTTTCTTCAATGCTAGAATTAAATGTGACAATCTAATAATTGATTTTAAATTTACTGTAGTAACACAAATAAATATTTCAATGTTTATTGTTTACAATAACCCATGAATAATATTTATTATTAGTTTATGTGGTAAAGTTACGATCACTCCATTTTAATTGTCATTCTGCAACTTCATTTTTAAAACAAAAATTGTACAGGGAGTGTAAAGTAGTCTGTTTTAAACTTCTAACAATTTACGCTTAAACGAATATTACTGTCAATAATTATGGTAAAAATATTTCTTCCATTTTGTATCTTTATTATTTGTCACTGCTAATTATTTCCTCGATACAGCTTTGTTATACTTCATAAAATACTATATACTAAAAATATATTTTGTTGTAATTACCAATGGCAAATAGTTAAAATAATTTCAATGATTACTATAGTTTTTTAGAATTATTATATTGTACATAATTTACAAACTTTTAATATAAATAAGACGCATATTGATACAATATGATACTTTTGATCACATTATAAATATAATAAAAAATTGTTATTAAAAAATCTAATTATTTGTATTAGTTATTAATAAATATTACTAAAAGTGAGACTTTTGTTACTTTAAAATATTTTTAATATTTTTATTTGACAGAAACTATAAAATTTTGGTTTTTGCATAAAAGCTTTATTTATCTATCTATTTCTATTTGGTATTTCGGATTATTTCGATAATAATAAAAATTTAATATAATTTTTAAATAATAATGTAATAAAATCCCTGAGACTATTTTCGGTGCTGTATGTACAATTATCAAGAACGTGTTTACGTAAAGAAGGAGCAAGCGAGGAATTTCCAATTCTTTCATTTAAAAATGAATGAAATTGTGTTAAATTAGCCATTGAATAATTTAATAATCAATGATAATGTTATATTTTTAGTTTTTTAATTTAAAAAAAAAAAACTGTAAATAGAAATCGTGTTATAATTTACTGCTGTAAACTTGCAAATAAATATTTGTTCGCTTAAAAAATACTTTGAGTAATTAGAACTATTTTTTTATAATTTAAAATATATTAAGTGTTTCGTTATAAATTCTGACAAGTGTACATTCTTTAAGAAACATTATTTAAAGGCATTATATTACTACATAAAAGCATTTAAATATTCTCCATAAATTAATGTATGTATACATATATTGTTTATTGTTATGTGGTATACGTTTCAAATGTAATGGCACATGTAGCACTTACAATTGAATATTGTATAGATTTTATTTGTATAAAATTAACAATTTTATAAAACCTCTTAACTAAATTTAAACTATAAACATTACGAACTTTTCACTCAACTATTTTAACCATTTTAACAATATTATATTTGAATGAATACTACAGTTCTAAAAATAAATTATTGTATTTTATATAATGTATGTACACCAACTGATCTTTTCGATTGATTATTTAGAGAAAAAAAAGTAACACTATATATATTTATTAATAAACCTAGATCGACAAATCGGATTGTAAAAAAATATATTATATAACATGTCTATATGACATAATTGAAAATAAATGACCTAGTTGTAGAATTGTTACAAGTGAAAATGGCATTCATGATTATTATCGTAAAAAGAGTCGGGATGCAATTACAAACTCTGTAGAGCGTGATAAACCATCTTTAATAGCGTCAACGGGAATCTGAATGACGCGTTGTTTAAGTTCATTCGTGAGGAAGGATACAGAATCCTGAACAACTGCAAATGTGACTATAACACAATAGTCAATGAAACATCATTTTCGTATTGCATTGGGATTTTTTTGTTAAAATAAAAAAAAAACAAGTATATTTTTTAACAAAAATTAAAATTTAAATGGCGTTGATACTTTTTATAGAAATAATTTTTTTTCTTTTCAAATTAACATTTTGCTCATCTTTCAAATTTACTCGAAAGTTATTGCTAATCTATTTTGAAAGTTTTGATTAATTAATCAATTTCAATGAATGTTTATATGAAAAATTCTACTGAAATTAATTTGTAGTTTCAGTATATACTCAGCGTATTTGAAGGTGAAGATAGATTTCTAAAGACAATCTACAGATTATAATGAACTAATTCAAACATTTTCATTAAGGTAATGTAAAAATTTAATCTTTTGCATAACTATTAATATTATTTAATAATATATTTAATAATTCTTTATTATGAAATTATACTTTTTTTTAAATAAATGTTAAAATTAAATTAAATTTTTCGATTACTATTTTTGCGCGTATTTCTATGTAGCTATAATATTTTTATTATTAAAAGACATTCTATAATAAACTTATTATTATATAAATGATATATTATTGTGTATATATTGCTGTATTAGTATACTCATCACATAAGAAATAAAGAATAAAAAAATTATTTTTTATACTACAAGAAAAATTAGATTTTACAAATTTTTATTTCATAATTTAAATTTGTCTATTATATATTTACAAAAATTTTACAGTTCACTACATTATTAAGATTAATTTCAACTTGATATATTCTTGTCTTAAAATAAGTAAAATAAAAACATATATCATATATAAATTTTAAACATCGAAAATAAAATTACTTATTTCTTAGAAAATAAATTTATTTTAAACAAACCTATTATCTAATAAAGCTTATACCCATTTCCTATCCTATCATAAAATATTATTCTCATTATAGAGTCAAATTTAATGTTCAAAATATATATTGCATTAAATAATTCATTTATAACAATTTCGATACAATTTTATTTATACAAATCATGATTTATTATAAAATTAAAATTTAACAAAAATTTATTTGCATCGAGTGGCTACTACTGAATATTTTCTTAAAATAAAAATCTCAATACTGTAATAACATTCGTTTATAGCATTCTACAAAATATTCGATCGATAGTCTTGCGAAGAAAAAAAAGAAAATGAACGAAATATAAATCCATGTTTTTTTATTTCGAATAAGACATCGTCGTTTTAAATTTCGAGGCTAAAGGAGACCTTCTTTGAAAATATCCCGGCGCGACAGTCATTATGCATGCGTTCCTTAAGAGTCCAGGCAACGTAGGGAGAAAAGGAAAAAGGAACAAGAGACGTTAGCGAGGGTCAAAAGTACCAGGCAAGGACTCCGCGGCGTGTCTCTGGTTTTTGACAACGCCCACCTCATCCCAGGCGCCAGGACCGACTCACCAAATAAGGCTCACTTACCGGTAGAGTCAAACACGCCTATCTTCTCCACAATTTTGGCTTTTATCAGGATAATTAAAGCAATAGAACGTGGAATCTAAGGACATCTGGTTGTGATATTAGATTGCAGAGACACTCACGTCGAGTTCAAAATTTCAGCCACATTATTACATAAATTTTTCTTACGAAAATTTCAGATCCACGTATTGCATCTATGTTGTTAAATGCAATTTATTAAATAACATACGTCTCCATAAGTATTTAAGCCCATCTTATTTGAACTTATAATCCTCGTCAAGTATATTTTCGCAAACAAACGCATTGCTAATTTAACTATCGTTCGCAGCAAAACTGTTATTTATAATAATATTGCTCTCTTTCATGCTTGGACTTGATAAAAACACGCATTTACTTTACTCTTTCTTCTTTCACATTCTTTGACATTCTTAATTGTGCGTGCGTGCGTGTGCGCGCATATCTAACTTATAATATATTACTTTAATATCGATATCAATCATCATCTCACGATGACGCATAATTACGACCCATCTTAAATAATAATTAATATTTAATTTATTATATTCTTCACTTCACAAAATTCAAATGCATTCAAAACATAAAATATATTTTACAAATGATAAATGACTATTTTTTAACTGCTCGAGTTACTTGTATGCGACACAAAAATATATCAATCGAATCAATATTATTTAATCCATATTGTCCATTAATTCATAATATATTGAATATAATTACCTATATACAAAATTAAATAAATTTCGTGTATTAAATTAATTAGAACATGAAATTTATATAATTGATTATTATTATTTTAAATCTAACTAATTAAATTTTATCAGATAATAGAACAGATTTCCTTTTAATCATGACATTATATATCTATAACTTGCTTTACTTGTATCTTTAAATTAATGGTATCTTAAATATTTTTAAAACATACTATTTGTATGGTTTGAAATTAAGCTTAAGCCCAAATTACTCTTTGTAATCCGAAACCAATTATTAAAAAAACTCGTAATCCCCATTAATGAACAGTTAACAAAGTTGTAAAAATGTAAATAAAAATTAATTAAATAATTTTTATTTATTAAATGGTCAAGGCTTTACTCAATATAAAAAATGAAGTGCAAGCAAATGACAAAGCTACCGCTAAATTGGACAATCTGGTGGTCCTTGTCAAAAGTCCGACGTCTGTATTAGCTTATTAGTTGATATAATGAGGCAGCGAAGGCTCGAACTCTTTTTATTTCATTTACCCATGGGCGTCCTAATGAATTCCGACTTCCAGCAAAAATCGAAGACTTACACACTCAGCCAGGAAATGAGAATGTAAACCGATTCCCGGAAAGCAAAGTGCGCGGTAGCACTGGGTGCACGATTGATGGACTTCTACGCGCATTAATGCCTTTCGAGATAACGTTGCCGCTGGTGTTTGCACTCGACGGGAGGCTTCGAAGTTCTACAATTTTTTACAAGAACTTTAAGAGAACGAAGTAGAGGAGGGAACCGTTGCTACTTTCGCTTCCGGTAAGGACATTGGATACATTTAGCTCATAACCTTCTACAACTTGACTTGCCTTTTATTTCTTAAAATTGTTAAAGTTTAATGTTTATAATATGCAGAACAATCGATAAATATCCTATGACATTGTTATGCCTTTGTCTCTTTATAATCATTGTATGCATCAGAGATACGAGATTTGCCATTAAAAGCAATTAATTTAAATATTATATTTTTTTACCTATGACAATTTACTTTTATATATAAATAACCTGAGACTATTTAAAAATTCAATAGCAACTTTATTTCTGTATTTTAATTTATTTTTTTAATAAATTATAGCTTTTATTTAAAAATTGTACTAAAACATATAATGAAAACAACTGTTGTGCTTTCACAGATTCACAATAAACGTGTAAAATAGACGATAAAAATATTTTTCTTTTTTGCAAGTATAGCTTATTAATTAAGTAGCTAGATCATATTCTTAAAAAATAAATAAGATCAGCATTATTTCCTAATACATAATTTATTTTATTTTATTTTTTACTAAATTATTGAGTATATATATATATATATATATATTAAAAAGTATGCAACAAAAAATTATTTAATATAAAAATAATTACGACGACCTAATATAATTAAAGAGATATAAAGCAATTCATTAATAAAATAAAATTAGTACTCGTTAATACACTTTAAGTAACTTTTAAATAAACACTAATTCTAAATACTCTTTTAAATATTTCTATGTGGTTTACCTTGTTTATTAATTGCATGCTTATTTAATGCCTTTGGACATAGCTTTTTTATTAGTAATAATGACAATAACAACGGCGGCTATTCTGATGACAACAACAATAACGACAACAATTATTATTATTATTATTATTATTATTATTATTATTATTATTAATAATATTATTAATATTATTATGTTCATGTATTTTACATGCATAATTTATAAAGTATAATAATTCTTATTACTTATTAAATATTAATTCATTCGCTTTATTTTAATACATAAAAAATTATAATTATAAGGTTTTTTCCCTACGTACTGTCATTCTTTCTTTCTTTTTTATTACATTTTCTGTGTTGATATTGATGTTTTTGAAGTTTTAAGTTAAAATCCTGGAATCGGGCGAGTTCCTAGATTTTGCAGTTGCGCGAAAATCGAAAGAAGTCAATTTAAAATTAGATGCTTTCTTAATACACCGAAAAATATTGAATTTCAAGTTATTGTCTGCATATTGTCTTACTACGGGAGGCACTGCTGTTAATACGGGAAATTAAAGACCTACGATGGTCCGATAAATCCACCGACGTCCCTCCTCGTACCGATCGAAGACTTTACGAGCCGATTCGCACCCGCGCGATTCAAGAAGCTGTTTAAAGAGCGGCCGTTTAACGAGAATTGGCAGTCAAGGCACTGAAATTAGTACTTTGCCGTCGCGCTTCGTACATCATTCGCGGTCGAGTGGTTCTCGAACTTTTAAAAATCATGCGGCTTTACATTGCAATCCTGCCATTCCCACTGTTAAGGGCCGTTCGCCGAAATATCACGTCGATTCCGATGCCGCCTTTATGCACTTTATGCACAGCCATGAACAGATTATTCCTGAAATACGTCCGGCTGAAAATAAGTACCTTCAACCGACAACGGAAATTGGAATTAAATTTAAACTACAAGTTACATACCAGCATCCATCTGATAAAATGACTAATGAACGAACGGACAAACTAGGATTAAAGCTTACCTTTATTGAATTTTATTTTAAGATATTTTCGATTTATTGTACAAATTTTATTGATGATTGTTGGGCTACTTTCTTGAATTTTGCCGCTTAACTTTTTAACGTCAATTCTTTTTTTACTTTCATATACAACGTTAAAACACTCGTTCTCGTAAATCTTAAATTATTAAAAATATCACAATTCGAGATTATATGCCCCCTAAATAATCTCGAAAGACACTCCAAGAACTCTTTAACATGATCGTTTTAAATATCTTTTGTATGTTCAACAATAAGATATTTTTTTCTTTTAATTCGATTTTACGCATTTGTCACGAATATTTACGAAATAACATGTTGCTTAATAGAAGTGTTTATTTGTTAAGTACAAGCAATTTGTTTGTATAAAACAAGGCAAAACGAAGTTTCTATTACATTACTTGAATGCTTACATTGAAGTACTATTATTTATTATTCTTTGTTTATTGACTTACAAATATTTGAAGATGATATAAATTTATTTACATACACTTTTCGATTTAACTTTACATTAGTTCTAATAATTATATTAATGACTCATTTATGAAAAATAATTTAAAATAACATTAATCTTTACCATTTGTTAGAAAACATTAGAAAATCAATATAATGTCAATCAATCTTAATATGTTTATATACAACAATAAATGTTATATCGAAAAGTTTATTTAACATAATTCCATGAAGTAATTGGCGTCTTATTTCATATAAAAAATCTTTTTACATGAAAAGAAACAATTGCAACCTCTGATAAAAAATAATCTATTGCAAATACATATCATTAAATACTTAATTAAATATTTTTGTTATAAATTTATTTTATAAATAAAGATTAAATTATATTGTTCGATTATTCAAATATGAAATGCTATTAGAAATATAAGAAATTTCATTTAATTAAAAAATTAATAAAACTATGTTGTGGTAATATTATTTAATCTCGCGAGAGTTCGTTTCTAAATAAAATTTAATGGAAATATTCAATTTAATATCAATAACCAATATATACTACTAAGAAATGACAAATAAAAAATATTGAATTATTAATTCTACCTACTATTCTTCTTCTAAAATAAATTAAGATTTTTTATTCATTCTTTAACAAAAATTAAAGTGCCGATATTCTGAATAATGTATTTTTTTGTTTTTATTATTATTATAGTAACACTTGGGAAAATTTACTCATTAATATTATAATTCATCGTAAATAAAAAATAAATAAAAGACTACGACGCAAAAAGTGCAGTCATAACTAATACCTATAAAAGCGATCAGGAGGTGTTCTACGTTTCTTCGCGGATTGGTTGTGCTGTGATTGCCGATGACACCATTTCGAGCCAATGGGTGAGACTGTGACGATATTATCTTTCGCACAGCGCTTCCTTGCAACAATATTTGCCCTGGCACGCAGAGTTGGCCATTAAACTCGTCAAATTCAAACATACTTTTGTCCATAAGAAATATGAAATTATACACACAATTATTATTAAGGAACATATATAGGCATAATTTTGCTCATAAAGAAAATTAATTTTAATTAATGTATTATCCATTTGCTATTTTTGTTTTGTTTTTTGTTTCATATTGGAATCATTGATGTTATACTATAGCTGTACTATTTTTATCGAAAGTTAAAATTCCATAGCAAGAAAAGTTAAGCCAATTCATAATTTTTTTTATCAATTTTATATCTTAAATAAAATTTTGTTATACGATCCATGCACCAAAAAGGAATATTTTTCACATTTAAAAAGCTATTTAAAAATTTTCTCGGCTAATGAAAAAAAAAAAAAAAAAAAATATATATATATATATATATATATATATATATACACACAATCGTAACATTTCATTTAAACTTAATGTTCAATTCATCAATTGATAATTCACTTCGAATATATTGAGCATAATCAATAAAAATTTTTACTATTTGTTATTCAGCTTTATAATTACAAAAATATTAATATCCACAACGTACTAATATAATTAAATATATTTTTTATTTAATATCAGGATGGTCCAATGTATGTCTTTAAAAATTGAATCACTTGTAGAATTAATAAAAGGATAATGTATCTTTATTGTCGATTTTTATTATAACGAATTTTTATATATGAAATATAAAAATACTGTACATAATTACTGTAAGGAATGAAAGGCTAATATCTTAATACATTATAAAATTAAATTGCCATATACGCAGGAATTTGATAATGACAGCAATGTTGTATAAAATTTGTTTCAATATTTACACATATAATATACAATTAATATATCACGGAATCGATGGAAATGACCATTCGATTAATAGAGAAAATATAGGTAGGTTTACAAAAGCATCGAAGTAATACGACTTATAAATTATAAAAAGAAAAAAACTCTTGTTTTGTGTTTCATAGAAGAACCGTTCACTTTCAAAATGGACGGCTATATCGAAAGTAAAGTTAATTTGCTCCTGTCCAATTATATGCAACGCCTTCAAGACTAATAAATTATTTTAATGCAACAACCGGCCAAGATTCCAGAAACGGCGCCGTCGCGTCTCTTTATTTTTACTTCTAAAATTAGACAATCGCAAAAAAAGTACAAGTTTGCAGGTTTTTTCGCTTGCTCATTACACGATTTATATATAGCAATAGAAATATACAAATTATTTACAATAGTTTGAGCCGGCATACATGAATATTCGTACACGCATTAGTAGAATTATCGGGTACAACAATCGATTTCTCTATCGAAATCAATCATATGATATTCATGCACTTAAACAATATTGTCTTTGGTACGCTGTATAATTAACGATTAAAAATAATCGTTTTTATTAAATATTATTCTGTAGATACGATAATAACACTGAAACGCTTATTTCTTATTGGCTACTTATGTTGATGACGTTCGCATAGATAGTATTTATATGATTCAATTATACGGGGAAGACGAAGGAACATGGGAAAGTTCGTCTCGCATTTTATTGTAATGCACATAAATATTGTACTTGTAATAAAAGGCATCTTTACAAAAGCTTATACTTGTATTGACTGCTTTTCTTCGTACGTCTTCCTTTTTTTTCACCACCGTCGCATCGTCTTGTTTCATCGCGTTGTCTATTGAACGCTCCCACAAAGATCTTACAGCTGTCGCTGTGTCTGTACCAACTGTTTTTCACGCTCCGAGTTGTGACTAAGAGAATGTCAATTACGACCTACTCGTTAAAAATTTTTATAGAGTGAGAATAAATCTCCGTTTAAAATTACCCCTATCTCAGTTTTACCGAACTTTTTGGATTCTGGTGCCGAATGGCTTTTACCCTTTGCGAGAAGGATATGTATTCACATATACGTCATTATCACGAAAACAATTACTCATATATATAATTTTAATAAAAATCAATGGTAATGCCGATTATCCAAGAGTATTTCTTCGACTAAGACATTTCAAGAAGACGAATTTTTAAAAACTTATAAATAATAAGTTAAGTCTTAAAACAGTTTGCATTTTGAATTTTAGAATTTAGAAGAATTATTTTTACTTTTTATCCTCTCGTCGGATAAGACAGACACATTTACAGGCATATTCGCGGGATTTACAGTAATAAAATTGAACGGTGGATCGCGCAATTTTTCTTCGTTCACTGGGCATTGCAAAGAGATTTTGTGATGAGACTTTTTCAAACGTACGTGAGCATAAGCTCCATTTGCTTTGACTGCTGTTTAAAATAAACCGACGCCGAAATATTCACACGCTCGCCTGTCAAGATCGCCCCGAAGACGATCGATCTTTCTTTCGGCTTCTCTGTCTCAAAATAAACCTTATTAAGGGGATTTTTTTCACTTTTCTTTTTCTACGGGCATACATTTATTTTTCGCGAAGCTCCGATTCTTCATAAACCCAAACCCATTAACACTGTAAAAACATCGACCGTTTATGTCCCTTTTTCCTTATTCAGAACTGCTCCCAACGACTTTTATTATTCTATTTTCAAATTAGATCCTCAGTTCCGAAGTCCAATGACAAAAAATTCGTCGTACACATTACAAAAAGTTATTAGCAATATCGTGTGTATATGATAGTTTTTAAAAGCATATTTACAATCTCCACGTTCAGTGTAGGACATCTGATAGGTTGTCCTCAATTAACGAGAATGTGGTCCATGAATATCGGAAATAAAGGATGTAAAGCGTGGCTAAGAGAATACAAGCAGGGAGAAAGAGGCGCGTGCGTGGTAAGACGAGCGCATCGACCGAGCGCCATAAATCGTGAACTTACGGGACCCGGGAAAGTGGGAGCGAGACAAATTCTGCTGGTCCTCAATAATGAAAGACTCTCCCTGGGGGAATTCCCTCAATAATCGTTAGCCATTGAGAAGGAGTGCCGCCATTGTTGGGCGGCTAAACACCAGTGTCACCAGTGGCACCAGTAAAGTTCGATTGGTCGAACTTGGAAAGCCATAGGATTACTTCAGGATTAACCGTAGATTCTTGGATTTGAGAATGTCCGAGGACTCCTGGTCCAAGAATTGGCCAAGAATATTCAACACGGAAGGTTTTGTTTGTGCGACAGAGAAAGACAGGGGGGAGGGGGCGTTTTGACGCGTGGCGCATGGGATTAATTAATGTTCAGGCAAACAAAGTTTTTCTTCCCTTCGATTTTTAAATTCAAGGAGCAAGATTAATTTAAATAAATGTCTAACTTATATTAATTAATCTCTAACTTCATTATTTTATTAAATAGGCATCGTATGAATATATTATATATGTATTACTAATAATTTGAATTTCCAATTTGAAATACGCTAGTAAATAAAAATGCCGATAAAAGCAATAAAAAAAAGTTTTTTAATCAAGCATTTATAGGCCATGTAAAGCAGCCACGAATAATAATACTTTATTAATTGCTTATTATTTGTAATCTATGAAATATAAAAAAAAAATTTATTACTTGAAATTCACGCGCGATTTTATGAATTTCAATTCATAATTAACGATTAATCTAAAATAATTGAAGTTAGCAATAATTAAGATACATATATCGTGATATTATTACATTACTTTCAAAAACCTATACTCTAATAATCTGTACAAATTTCTCGTTTTCCTTTGTTCAACAGTTTTACTTTCCATCGAAAAGCAAAATGTGATATGCAAAGCTCATATGCTTCTATTTTCTTCTTTTCAATATCAAAAATCGATAATACGTGTAAAATATTGAAAATTTTCCATATACTTCCATTATAGAAGACGAATGATTTTTCTTATTTAAAGATTCAAGTTCCAGTCACCCTCCATTCTCCAAACGCTGAATGCGTACGACAGCTTCTCATGAGCCATAAAACTGCATGTTGAGGACTGGGAAATTGCTGCGATATCACGTGCTGCCGACAAAATCGCACTTCGCGAGTTCCTCTCGCCTGAAAAAGATTTTACAAATCTTTAGTTAAATGGATATTTCCAAGCACTAGCATTGTAATGAGAGGTATGATTTTTAAATACTTAAATATTAGATGAATGTAGATAAAAAAAAAAAGAGCAATGTTTTAATGTTGAAGAAAAAAAATCAAGAGTCATGTTTTTAGTACAGTGTATGCTTATTATTGTCACTTATTAATCTTTTTTTTTTAACGATATTGTGTTAATTTATGATTTGGGGCTTGTTAAAAAAAAATGTAATTACCTATTATATCGTGATCGAAAAGCTAATGCATTTATTATTCGCTGTTTCTTTGACTTTGATTCTGAAAAAAAATAAAGATTCTTGTAAATTTCCAACCGATCATTGATTTAATCCCGCGCGTTAATAACAAGCATACCGCTGTACAACCATTAAACAGTTACGTAAATAATTTACTAATTAGAAGCACAGTCAATGCTGCTATATTTAAGTATACAATTGTTTTGTCGTAACGTCAATCGTATTTCTTTGATCGCTTCATCAAACAAATGTATTTGTATAGCTTTTCGAAATGGCACAAATAATTGGCGATAAACTTTGTTATAAATATCTTTTGTTTCTATTAATTATTTATAATAATAAACGATTCGGCACTCCATTACAACTATTTATGCTCCATAAATAGAGGTGTGGGCAGTCTCTTTTTTTTCAAATAAACCGAATATTAGTATAAGCGTTAATTGTTGTTAAATAGGATTTATTTTCTGCTTGTTTCAAGAAAAATTGGAATACTAACGTTGAATTATTATGCAAGGGATGAATTTTGCTACAAATATGAGACAAATCAATAATAAATAATATGAAAAAGTTGGATTATGCATACCGAGGTCCTCTGTATTGTCGGTCTCCGCATTGCAATGTAGCACCTGATAAAGAAAATCTATGTATTTTGCCGCGAGTCTGAGAGTCTGAATCTTGCTGAGCTTGTCACTGGGTAGCGTCGGTATACTCTTCCTCAGCTGACTAAAAGCCTCATTAAGACTTTGGGTCCTCTGACGCTCCCTTACGTTCGCCATGACCCTCTGTGTTTGAAGCTCCTCTTCGGTTGCACCACCCTTTCTTCGGATCTTTGATCGCGATGAGCTCGACGTCGCTGAGCTGGACGAAGAAGATGAGTTGTTGTCATCGGATTCATTATCACGTTCTATGCTGACGTTTCGTTTCCTCTTAAGAGCTTTAGCTTTGCAAGAATTTCCACCCGCTTCCCTTTTAATAGTTGTCGAACAAGGAAGTACTGGTTGTTGCTGATGCTGCGATTGCTGCTGCTGTTGTTGCTGCTGCTGATGTTGCTGTTGTTGCTGCTGTTGTTGTTGTTGTAGTTGGAGTTGAGGTTTGAAATCATCAGGATCGGGTTTGTACTTAAGAACGTCGCCGAGACCGTAGGGCATCCTATCACCAGGTGAATAGGGATCCGCAACATAAACAACCTGTTCGTGGTCGCGGCTATGCTCGGAAAGGAAGCCTGGCGGCGATTGGTCCTCAAGCCGTCGCGGCTCCGATTGCTGGTAGAATTTGGGCAGGAGTTTGGAGTCGTCGAGGCTATCATAGAGATAGGGCTGATAGACCTGGTGATGCTGAAGCAGTGGATGCTGTGCTGTAGACTGAAAGCTTGGCAGTCTTGCGTGCGAATGATGTGGATGCAGGTCAGGTAAAGGTGAACTGAGGTCGACCAAATGCTGACTACCTGGGGAGAAACGACTATCGCCATAGTGATCAGGAGAATTACTGGCAGAGCTACCGGCGCTATTCGGAATGCCCGAACTGTCGTTTAGCGAGTAAAAAGCGTAGCTTTCACTTGGCTGGACCTGCATTTTGGATCGCCTCTTTTCCTCCTTTTTTTAGTTTCTCTCCCTCTTTATCTGGCTCTCTCTCTCTCTCTCTCTATCTCTCTATCGTTATCTATATATCTATATATCTGTATATCTATATACCTATATATCTATCTACTATATATCAATCTATCTATCTATATATGCATATATACACATACATATATAGATAGAGAGTAGTTGAAATCCTAATCACAATCGCGATCACGATCACGGTAATTCGTAGGCCATACCTGGTATCTACAAACAAGATACGAGCTGGGACCCAAACTTACGTGTACGTGTTTCTAACGTCAACGGTGAAACTTGTCTGGAGAAGTCGGTGTCGTACATCTCGAAGATACGTAGTTCTGGCCCCGCCCTCATCGTCTCTTCGGCTTTGACTTCTCCCTCTCTTAGCTTGTGAGAGCCCCTCCAGTGGCGCTACCACCAGCAAGCGAAATAGATTATTTTATGCCAGACGATCCCTCCCACGCGAGATTCTGTGAGGTGGGAGAGAAGGCACTCTTCGGAATAGGTTAAAAAATTGCGAAAAAGGTACTTTCGGGACGACTAATTTTTATAATTATATAGTAAAACATCATTGTTGATAAATATTCTTTATGGAATTTAAATCTTTCTTTTGAATTTTCAAAATTTACTTGATTTTAGAGAAGTTATTGATACAACAATAGGAAATAGTTAACCATCTTAAACATTTTCACAGAAGCTCATATATTTACAAAATTATTTCTTAATTAAAATAATTATAATTATCATAATTAAAATTATTTTAAATTCTTCTTCAAACATTTATATTACAATATTTTATAATATCTATTTAATTCTTTAATTTTATATGTAAATACAAATTATTTTAAATAATTCTAAATCTTGTAGATATGTTTCTTGAATTTTAAAAATGAATTTTTAAAATGAAAATTAAAAATACCATATAAAAATGTTTTCAAATCTTAATTAATGTAATTTTCTCAATTTTATAAGAACGTTGATTATTTAAATAATTAGCAATTTCATATTAATAATAAATAATCTTCTATTAATAAATTTAATAATAAGCCTCTGGTAAATCATCACTGCCACGATTTTCACCGTTTAATAATATACATTTCATATATTCAGGCATAAACTGTTGATAAATTGATACTACACTAATATATAAATTAATATATAAATAAAAATATTAATATATAAATTATGAATTACTTTTGTTTAAATCTATCATCTATCATTTATCGCATACTGTTTTTTAACATTGAATTTTAACTAATATAATTTTTGATATATAAAGATATTAAAATTAAAATTTTTATAAGAATATTGAGTAATAAATTAACAGTAATTAATTATTTTTTTAAATTATATGAAAGTTAAAAATTAATTATTATTATTGAATACTGTGTTAAAATTTTTTTATGAAAATTTCATTTTGTACACAGTTCATTTTGCAGAATGGTTATACAAATACTTTAGAAAAAATTTGAAAGTTAAGATCTAAAGAAAGAAATGCAATCCGACTGCGAGAAATCATTTTCTCGTTGTTCTCTTGAGGCTTGTAGACAAGTCGGTGATACACGGGATGCGAGAAAACAGACAAAGCAAAAGAAAGTCGAAGATGTATCGCATGAAAACAAGACAAGCTAGTCAAGTTGTCAGTCAAAAATGCCAAAGTATAAGATAAAAAATAAAATGAAACCATATTATATGAAATTAAATTGATTAAAATTATAATTGTAACATTGCGCTTTTATATAAAATCACCTGCATTATAACTAATTAATAATTTATAAAATTAAGTTTCAAATGTTTAATGAATATTTTCATTTCATGATGTAAATATTATACAAATATATGTAGATATTATACAATGTATTATATGAATAATATTTAAAATGTGAATAATAAATGTATGTATTACTCGATAAAAATGGTAAAAAATTATAAATATTATATTATAAATATTATTGATTTAATATGATTATTATTTGGATACTTAATATTTATAAAACAAAAAATATATTATATTTTAATAAAATTTAGAACATCTAATATAATAATACTGTGCAACTTAGCAAGTACGTCAACCCATTAAACATATATTTTTAATTACCCGGTATGTGGTAATTTTATGTTTCGGAAATAAATGTTAAGAAATGCATACAAGAAAAAATATATAAAGTTAAGTTTAAAACAATTTTTATTAGAAGAGTTCCATAAATAATATTATTATATAATAGTTTCAGTTTTATTTTATACATTTGAGTATCGCTTTTATACATTCAACGCTAATTTGTTAAGCAAGAAATGGATGAAATTTTAATTAGGAAGAGAATTATTCGCTATTAACCTCAACGCATCTCATCGTGTTTCGCAATTTGTCATTTGTGCAATAATTTTAAAATATGAGTCGACGAATTAATATGAAGTCGTTAGATAAAGAATGTTCTTAAAGTATATTTTAGCGCAACAAACATCTTGACATAAAAATGAACTGCATCTCTTAGTGATACACGAAAAATGGCGAACGTAACGAAAAATCAACGATGAGTTACAGTGGTTTGTTAAGCAGTGCGCCAAAAATAGGAAGGAGAGCTCATATAACGAATGAAATGCCTATTACCATAGAAAAAACACTTATATACAAAGAGGAAGAAAATATGTATGAGAAAAATGCGACCAATAATCGACATCTCATATATACGAACAGCTTCTCTATGCGCGAATATTTTTCTTCACAGCTTGGGTACACCTAAGTGCACAGCCGTATCTCAAAGCATTCTATTAATATTATAAATGAAAGTATTAAAAGAGCGCTATTTTCTTATTTGATAGATGTGGCAGCATCATTTTTTTCATTTTTTTTTCTTCTATCATGGATCATGTTCAGTTGTGCTTCGAAAAAATAACTCATTGCAAAAAAAAGAAACCTCTAATTTAAAAGATAATCTCTTCAAAATAATCAAGAAAATATATTCTGGATATAAACAAAATAAATAAATAAAAAAATTTAAAACAATGATAAAAAATTTTTAAGTAATAAAATAAATAGTTTAACGAATAAAATTATATTTAAAATTTAACAAATACAACATACAGAACTAAATGAAAAACGATAAGAAATAATTAAAAATTATCTATTTCTAACACGAAATATAGAAATTATTCATTAGTATGTTAAATTAATTTAACATTAAATAGTTATTAAATTAATCATAATAAAATTAATGATTTAATATAAATTAGCATAAATTTAATCTACTATATGGATTCAAATTTTCTATTTATTCTATGCAACATTAATTATTTTAAATAGTAGACATATGCATAACTAGCAAGTAAACATATATTCATATATTTCCATGTTTATTGTTCATATTATAACTTATTTATCACTATACTATATGAGATAATGCAAATATAATTATTGATAAAATATAAGCAGAAATAATAACAGTTCACGTATATGTTTGACAAGCATATGTACGATGTAAACAAAAAGTATAATAAGATGAATCAATTACAATAATATAATGAAAGTATTGTATCTTAATGAATATAATTTAATGCTAATTAATCAAGATAAAAACATAGTTAGATTTTATTGTAATTATGAATGATAACTGTGATCATTTTTGCACTATGTATATTGATATATTAAATATTAATACTAATTATGAAGATATTCTAATTAAATCTAACAGATCTTATTATATTACAATAATAATTAATTTTTCTTAGAATCTTTAATGTGCAACACAATCATAATTTACAAATAAAAATATTCGTATAAAACAATTAATAATACTTTCAAGTAATTTTTTTTTTTACTAGTTGGAATCTCGAAAAATGTTCAAATTTCAATTGTAATTATCAGTTTTAAATATAATATCCAAAAATAATAATTACAAACTTCCATAATATGTCAACAAAAAAAAAACGGAAATACAAAAGATTTACAAATTTATTAAACTACATGTGTTACATAAGATTGCCTGAGTAAGTTTGAACGCGCGATGGTCTAAGCATCAAATCGAAAATTTAAAATTGCCTATACATGTATTATGACGCACACGTGTATAAACTTCACAATGCAAGACTTTTATAATTCCGGGTAGCTTTAGTAATTTTTTTTACCTTCCAATTTCAACTACATTTAACATCAACCTGTATAAAATTTGTTTTTATTCAATCAAATAATTACCGAATACGAAGCTTAAAACAACAATATTTTAGAGTACAAACCGCGTTATAAATCATGTTATTTAAATCAAATAAATATAACTATAATTTTAATCTTGTGCAGAATCGGCTAAAATAAAATTAAAAGCAAGGTAAATAAAAAGAAAAGTAAATATGAATATTAAATGTTTCTTACGTGAAATTATACAATATCTCTAAGACTAAAAATTACTCTAAATCTACTGTTCCATATGAGGTGAAATAATATACACTGAATCAAAGAGAGGAACATTTTTTTTTCATATATACTTTAACATATAACTTTAACATATACTTTAATTATGCTTTTAAGAAACTTCACATAATATATCTTATAACTCATAATGTTAGAGTATAAGAATAAGTAAAATATAAGTATAAGTTAAAAATGTTAAAATACAATATTTTAATGCTATTCAACCTACACTAACTTCAGGACGTTTAAATACTAAGTGTGAATCTTTATGCAGAAAATATATTTTATTAGTTTCTTTATCAACCATTTTAACGCTCTTAATTTATTTATTAATCTTCTAGATTTTTATTCTTAGAACCAAAATAATTATATAGCATAAACATTAGATATCACACTTTATTAAATAAAAATCAATAATTTTCATAAACCTCCGAATTTCGTTGCACTGCAGAATCTAATTATTCAGTTAACAATTGAAAAGAACTTCGTGTAGAAGTATAATAATAAGTAGTTTTATAATAACATGAGTGGAAAGGATTTGCCGTTTCGAAAAATATTGTCTCTTGCTCGACATGAGATATTGACAGAGCTACACACAGCAGCTCGTAAATGCACGTGCGACTTAACGACATAAGCAACAAATTTATTTGCCTATTCGAGAGTTTGAGTAGCTAAAGGAAGAGAGAAAGTGTGCAAAAGAAAGAGAAACGAGTAGCACAAAGGTGTAGCTTCAAATGGATTTTGCCACTCTCCAATAATATTATTGCAGACGATCGGAAGTCAAGAGGAAGACAGCAGAACGAAAATTACACAAGGAAAATTGCAGATGTAAACAAGATTCATAGTGTTTGTAAATGAATTCTCATTAAATGTTCTGTCGGATAATGAAAAAATTTTTTTTTAATCGATACTTCTTAACGTGTAAATAATTTTATGAAAATCGTATACTTCTTCATTTATGAATATTACTACAATTTAACATAAAATGTAATTTAATTAAATTTTAAATAATTTACTACATTAAATAATTTACTCAATTTTTAATAAATTAATTTAATTTGATAAAAAGCATTGAGTAAGTGGCTTATGACTATACATTCATTGAATATTTATCAAAGAAAGTTATCAAGGATGAAATAAATATAAAAAGTGACATTCTCATATAAATAAATAAGATAATAGATAATGTTTGATAAATGGAAAAGCTTATAAATTTGAGCTTAAGGGAATGGCGCCATAACCGTGGGTGGCACTTGTCGCCATTCACAACTTCCAGATCTATTCAACTCCATTGCTTTGGGTATTCTCTCGTGGAAATTCAACGCCCCTTTTTCCTCCATCCTTCAATTTCAATTCATTCTCTCATTCTATTCATTATACTAATTGTTATGATTTGATATTCATATGAAAATAATTAATTGCATTTTATTACATTTATTATTGGAAGAACGTGGAAATTATTGATTATTATATATCGTTATGATTATTTTGACAAATAACTATAATTTTATAATATGTAAATTGTTGATTCAAATGCTTTTGAATTTTTTAAATCTATTAAAAACTAGAAAAAAATTCGAAAATGCATTGTATTTTTTATTATTCAAAATTATAATACATAGAAGGTAAAAGCATAAATGGGAAGCGACTCTTACAGGTTTGTTTATAGCAATAATATAGAAATCAGTTGTCGGTATTTATTTGAAAAGTAATCGGATTAGTTATTATTACAAGCCAAGAAAGTGAAGGAAAATTTTAAACTGTAATAAAACAAAAGAATATATAATAGCATATTAAAAATTTATCAAAAGTCAGTAAGATGGATTGAAGTAGATATTTGGTTGAAGACTCGATTAAAATAGTCATCTTGTGATTGAGATAAATGCCGCGAGATATTTTTAAAAAGTGGATAGTTAAGAAGTGCTCCCTCATAAGAATCGTTATTGGAATTAAAAGTTATAAGGAGGCGGGAGGATGGGAGTGACAGACAGAGAGAGAGAGAGAGAGAGAGAGAGAGAAAGAGAGAGAGAGAGAGAGTGATGCACAGGATCAGCAAAAAAATCAGGTAAACAGAGTGGTCCGCATCTGGCGATACGCACGTATTCTTATAGAGCGCACATGCATTGACGATTGGACCTCACTCTAGGCCTGACTGCTGAACAATCGAGAAATAATAGAATTGGAGACACGTTCGCTCCATGTGTTGGACACACGGCAAGCAGAAGCTCTCAGAGATTCGACCACCTCTGCACGGACATAACAAAGATGGAGAACAAACACGAAGAAGACCGTAGGACCTTCAGGGCAATTTCCTTCCTTCCGTACTTTTGCTCTCTTGCACACACGTACTCTCATTCTCCTTCTCGTTCACTCTTTTGCTCTTACTCTCTTGCTCTCTTCCACTTGTATTTGAATTTGCATTTATGAGCCCCTGGCCCTCGATACAGGCATGCTTGACAGCGTAGATTTTTCACCGTGTGTTGAACATGTGTTGCCGGTACGCGAGCGCGCGAAAATTTCCAATTACAGTGTGCCTACGATGCAGCGTGAAATAACGACACATGTTGCACCAGTCCAAGTGAAAACATAGGGAAAGTGTCCAAGAGCATTGTGACCTTCGATTTTATGACTTTCATTATCGTGGGCTTGTAACTTTTTTTGTCTCAATGTATAATCTCCCATATTTTTTTAATGTAATTCAGACATTTAAAGATTGAAACTGGTGCTTTACCTTGACATATGAATATAAGTGGCAAATTAATGAGTACAAAAGTATACCAAGTGAAAAACGAGTAATAGTAGGATATTCTAAAGTAACCTATGTAACGAGCGCTAATATGCCAATCACTGGTTGTAGTATTTTTAAATGAAAGAAAATATATTTGCAAAACTAATATTATACCAATGTAAACATGTAGAGGCCAACTGTTTTTCCAACTGTACAATTTTATTTAATTACAATAATATTTATACGAAATTTCTTTCTTTTTTTCCTTTAATCATGCTTTTAAAATATATCTAATATTAATAATAAAAGGAAAAATAAAAACAAAACAAAGCACTGCATTAAATTCGTAATTACCTAATATATATTCCAAAATATATTGATATCTAATATCAAAAATTATCTCTATAATTTATCTCTTATTAAGATATCTAAGTATTATTATATGTACTATTGTTATTAGCTATTTTAAATGCTCTAATGTAGTTTTAATCTTCTGAAAATTAGTATGATTTATGCATGCAAAAATACATACAACTTTAAAATTTGATTCTAATGTATTTTGTATTATATATTAATATTTAAATATATTTATAGATAATAATCAAACTAAAATTATACATAATATTTGAAAATGAAATAACTTGATAAAAAAAAAAATTCTAATAAATATTACTTATTTACTATGCATTTAATTTAAATACATTTTTTTTTTAATTTAGTCTAATATGACATTTATATTAAAAAAAAAAATTTAACGATGTACACTTTTGCATGCACGTGTATTTGTGCATTTATTTTTAGTATAAAATCAATTTGATAAGTTTAGACATGATCTTAAAGAACTTCTTAACAAAATTATTATTGTAATAAGTTATAAATAATACAAAAGTACTATTTTAATTTTAAGTAAGCTACTTGCATTATTAATTTTGTTATATATAAATATATTTTGTTATCGTTACGATAGCGTGCTTAGTCTACCACAAAATAAATTATTAAATAAAGTTACCTTTTACAAAAACCGCAGAATACTTATACAGTAAAATAAATAAAAAATTTATAATTTAATATAGCGAAAAAAGAAAAATATATAATTGCAAAAATAGTTAACGAATGCTTTTTTTCTGAATTTTAAAATGTTTATATTAAAAATTCAATGTCACAGATGCAATTGTTATTAAATGCGATACATGATAATTATGCTGCTTAAAAAATATTCATTATCAATTTATAGTTTAACTGTTGCACACTTTGTACAAATGACTATGAAATATATTTAAAATAATAATGTATTTAAAATGATAAAAGTTATTAAAAAATGCATTATTACAATCAATTACAAATGTAGAATCATATTATTAACTGTAAGCATGATTTATTTCACTGCGACAATTATGTCATTGATAATGAGCAATACTGTGAAATTAAATGGAACAGTATAATTCTGAATTTTCGAATGATACACAATGTAGATGTAATGATAAGCGAATAAATTGTCAATAAAAAAGCATGGCAATTTTGATAGATTATCGATAAGCGAGGGCAGTGAGCGAGCGAACAATTGGCACGAGCAGCGCGGGCAAAAAAGGGACGAAGGAAATAGAAAGAAACAGTAATATATCGACATGCACAAACATTTTCTCGCGTACGGGCTGTAAGATATAAAAGGTGGGACCCGGGGGCTTCCCCGGCATAAAAGTACCACCGGTACCCCCCATAGCTAACTCATTTAAAGCCTACTGTGTACGCGCAGGCCATTCGACCACCAGAAGTTCAGAGACGATCGGGCGCCTCGTAAGTGTATATAGAATACGGACATGCGCGCGCACGAGAGATAAAGAGAGAAGAAAATAAAACAAGATAGTGACCACTCACCGATTTTCCACCAGTTGGCGCGAACAATCGGTCGAGATTTGAGCGCGCACCAGGTGCTAATTGCTTTGCTGGTGGCCGGATTGATGGTACGAGCTCTATTGGTATACAGCTCGAGCCAAGGCGGGTACCGGCATAATATGACCCCGCTTGTGCTTGCACTACAATCTATTTCGAGGCCGCTCACCTTGGGATTTCCCCGTTTTATATGGACCAGCGACCGGTATTCCCCTCATTGGGCACAATTTTGCTTTTTTTCGTTCAGCTCCTCCCCTTAATCCAAGCTTCCAATTTCGAGTCATTCAATAATGTCACGTTTTATTTCTTTCATCTATCCTCTGATATATCAAATCTACAAATTCCATTTCAATCATAAAGCTAACTGGAGCTTTATGCTTTGGTGGTCTTCTATCATCAGCATCAATTTCTAGATTCTACTCCAGTGTCGTTGTCCCTTCGGATCTCTTTAATATTTTGCACGAATCAATTGCATGTTTTTTTTAGCTCAATGGAACATTGAGTGTCCATCGCGATAACTCGCGGTTATCATATTACATGTTGATAAACTACAGTCATTTAAAATTTATTTTTTTTTTTTTTTTTTTTTTTATCTTATATAAATCTAAATTTCCATATAGCAATATATATAGCTTTGTTTTTATTCATTTATTGTAACTTATTTATTATAATTTGGCAGCGATAATGATAATGGATCATAAAAATTATGCTATTAGAAAAAAATACAACCTCATAAATATCGCTAGAAGCTAAAGAGAAAACAAATTTTAGCTTGTGCGGCAGCGCCTGAAAATTTCGTGCAAATAAGAAAAACGAAATTTAAGCTACAGGAAGTCAAATACCGCAAGAGGGGAGGGGAAGTGGAATATGGTCACATGTTGCCAAAAGGTACATTAAGCTACAGCGTAGTTTACACACTTGACGGAAAACCGCGTGTGCACTTGTTTTCGGTCTTGAGATCTCGGTGACGACTACTGCTGCCGAAGGATTCGTTTAGGCGATAACATGTCGTGAGCACATGTTCACCAGCAGCAGTTAGCTCGCGCTAACAGGTATCGCGTGCTTTATCCCTTGCAGCCATTCTCATGTGCAAGTGCACCTTTGACAGGGAGAAGCGACTGATATGGCGGTGAGCGATTGGCACCCTAGCATAACCTGTACTGCTAAGCTCAACTCCCAGGTGAAAGGAGAACAAAAATCGGCTGCATCTAATTCTGAATCTTGTTTGTCGGTCATAATTTGTTACGTTTTGTAATTTAATGTTGACAGTTATCGCTTCAATGTCTAGTTGACTTTTATGATTATTTTGACCTATTGCTTTCTTACTTTCTTCTATTTTACACTAGTATTGTAAATAGAATAATTCATAAAATAATATTAAACCAAGCACACAAGCAATTATTTACTCTACCGGCACAAATTCCATTCTAAAAGCAGAAGGAGATTCTCAAATATTACAAAAACATTTTCCAACTTACCGTCGTCCAACGCGAACAAACAATCTTCATTTTTTTTTCTTTTATAATTATGTATTATCCTTTTCTGAAAGATTATAGTTTCAATAAAGCTAAATACCTTTGTACCTTATCGCTCAAATAAAAGTCATTTTAATAGAAATTTATCGTGTAACTTTTGAAAATTATAAAGCATTCAAAATAGATATAATAATTATATATACTCATTAAATGTCAGTTCTCAATTTTTAATTAATCTATATTGAAAACACGTCAGTGTATTCTTAATTTTATAATAGTTTTTCATTCATAAATTATCTGCATTTTCTCTATTCTTAAAGATGAATGAACGAGATGAACATGTCATGCATGTTATTATGTTCTTGTAAAATATTGATTATTATTCGATTCTTCAAATCTTTATGAGAATATTAATTATTTTTCTATGAATCAAGGAAATAATTGTATTGCTATAAATGTACTCATCTATTTTACAATTAAATTTAGATTTCCTTTTTATATTATATTGAATATTTAAAAAATTTTAAATTGAATAGAAGACAAATTAAGATTGTTTTAATGAAGAGATCAATGTAGTATAATATGTTATTATAAATTATTATATTCTATATTCATAAATCACTTGTTCTTGTACTCTATAAAATTTTATTCTATAATATTTTTTGTATTTTAAAAACTCATACTAAGATGTTAAATTTTTCTTTCATATATCAATTACTATTTTTATATTTTTTTCCAATTTTGTATTCGAATAACAGATTTATTATTTAAGGAAAGAATAGAATTGTCGATTTAAACAAACTTATCATATATAAAAATTAAAATGGTAATATAATTGAGTATACAAAATGCTAGATTATCAGAGTAATATTCTAATATTAAATGAATCAATTTCACTAGAATCATTATAATGCTTATAAAAAGTTTAAATACTCGTGATATTCAATATGGGCTCCATGATAGATTCGTTATTAAAATAATTGAAGAGTATGATAAATTTCGTAATGGTTTATTGATACATTTGAAAAAAAAAAGAATAAGTAAATACGAGTAAAGTAAGAAGTGAAGTATTGGTGAGTAATAGGTGACAATAAAGGAAATATCACATATGTAAAGCTATTGAGCGGACATTCCACGAGTACAGGCTTATAATTGAATTTAATAAAATCATCAAAGCTTTAACAGGCGTCAGACAATCGGCCCAACCAAAATGCCTACACAAACGTATATAAAAATAATTTAGGTGCGGGGGAGGCCCATCAAGTACGCGGGGAATCCCCGAAAGCGCCGTAATCTCTGCTTTTCCCTAATTTCTGGTCCTTGTACATTGAAAGGTCGTATCCGTTTGCTGGTACCTAGAGGCCTGTCGTAGTTCTTCCTGATGTAGAGCTCACAGCGGGACGTGCCAAAAATAATGGATTGCGGAATAAATGAGCATACCGATTATGGCGTTTGCTGGTACCAGTAAATACGCGATGGGGAAATTCATAAGGGTACGGTACTGCTGGTACCTTTGACCGCGTACGTATGCGTACGTGTGCGCGTACGCTCTATGCAGCCTTTTATGCCCGCCTTTGGATTATGTACCTGACTAATAAAAGTCCTTGTAGTTGGCGGCTCCTACAACGAACCATTGCTATAATTGTTCCGATGCTATGCTTCTTGTTGGTTTTTCCCGTAGTTACTATTTTTCAACATTGATTTCCAGCAGGTCTCGTCCTTTGGACTTATAGCTAATACCAGTTTTCCAGCGTTTTTTTTTCCAGCACCAAATACATTTCAATTTTCTAAAATAAATTGTCTAACCCATTATTTTAAAATTGATTATATTAAATGATACATTAGGAAACTAAAGTCATTGTTACCAAATAAAAATTGTGCATTGTATTTGTATATTATACATTGGAAAATTGTATTGTATTTTTATTGTACAGGAAAATTCTAAATTTTCTAATTTATTGAATTGTTATCTACATGTCATTTATTGAAAAAATAGTTTCTTTTTGTAACAATTGTTATATATTATTGAATATGATTATTACATAAAAAAGAGTTTATTACTAATGTTCTGTTAAATTAATTCGATTTTAATTAGCTCGGGTTGATGAATAGTTATTTGAATAATGTATCATATTTGGGAATCATTAATTTTAAAAATAAAAATTATTTCAAATTTGCATTTAACATTTAGTGCCATTGATATTAATTTTTTTCACTATCATGGTATTATTTGTCTTTAAAAAAGCAATATAAATTTTCTCAATTGTCAACTATTTCAATAATGAATAAATTATTATTTAATAAATAATTCGTAATTATTAATTACTCATATAAAAATGTATAAGGTTATATTATCATGAATAAGAAATATTTTCAATATGAAATAACTATTTACTTTAGTTTTTCAAAAGAGTAATCAAAGTCATATAAAAAATTTCTTCGAAAGATAAAATTCAATTAATATTTGTTCGTAACCAGTTACCATCAACGAACATCGTAACAACAAACACAATAACAAATAAATCCAAGTAAGGGGGCCTTAAAACGCATCAAGACCTTCAAAGAATATTTAAGTATGAGCTTTCAATGAATATAGTAAAAAAAGCGCGAAGGTTTCGTGATAAACTCGTAAAGTTATCATCAACGTAAATATATATATATATATATATATATATATATATATATATATATATATATATATATATATATTTGCGTAAGAAAGGATATCGGCTACAGCGATCGTATGTCATACATTGCTCGCTTATAAACCGAAGTAAATGAAAAGTAATTCATTCTCCTGTACACCTTAAGGATGGCGAGTTTGCGAAAATAAAAAAAAAGATGAAGCGTGGGAGACAGACAGTGAGTTAGAGGGGGGGGGGGGGGGGGAGTAGAGAAACATCGTCTGGCGAACACATGTCTTCTTCGCGATTGTTGTCCATTAAGAAACTACGCCCTTCACTACGTGACAGCTAACTGCCCATTCTTTCTAAGCTACAGATTTCTTTTCTTTCTTCGGAGCTGAAGAATTATTTCGGCTGCTTTATTGTTTATTTGATTTTCTTAATTTCTTAATGTTTTAATTTTTTAATAATGGTCTATAGAATAGAAATGCATTTTTGAATCTTACATCGAATTATGTGTATCTCATTTCGTTATAAATTAAATTGGCTTCGAATAGTTGGAGAAAATTTACAAATTCCGTACAACATCGATAGAGAACAGTTGTTAGATCATAAAGCGAAGCAGTAGTAGTTGATCAATTAAACAAATTAGAAAAAATAAGTGCTTACGGGAAACGGAAGGGGTAACGGAAGGAAAGAAAGGAACCTGCAGAACTTAAGTTCTTCTGTTTCTTTAATATACACATGTTTTTCTCAGTAATTTTAGGCATCGGTAAATATTTGTTTAATTCTTTATGATTTGTTTTTCTTTTAAATTAATATATCCGAGCTATTGTACATATCTTATTATTTGATGTTAAAATGAAATCTGTCAGTTAGTTTTATGTACAAAATGTATTACACGAATTAACATATGTTGATTAAGTCAACATAATAAATTAACTTCATTCAACTATAAATTAATTAATATTTAGTTTATGTGTTTTAATATTTGGTACATACATTGCATACGTATATTTATACATATATATGTTATTATATATATTAAAAGAATAAATGTAATATACGAGATTTTCCAGAAACATCTTTAAATAGCGAAGATATATGCATATGAAATTGAAAGTCAATTCATAGCGAGAATCTATAGTTAAATCAAATACAGAATAATGTTTTATTCATCTAAAAATCATAAATTTAGGAAAATTTCATCTACGATATTTTTTTTATTTTTTATTACTTGGAAAAATAATCATTTTTGCAGTTCATAGAAAAATAAAGATAAACTTAAAAAATATAGAGAAAAATCTATTTTTTACTATTTTCAGAAGAGTATAAATTTTTCCGCGCAAAAAAGACCCAAACGAAGGCCCCTAGGCAGGAAGAAAACCAGACCCGACAGTCGAGAAAACAATTGAAAAATATTTGAAAGCAGCATGTTTGCCTTTGCGTGTGTTTTTTCTCATAAAGCATTTCATTCATGATGACTTCCTTAACATGATATAAGAATAACAATTTTTTTTTTCTCACTATTAGTATTATTTCACAATCTTGAATTACCATATTTTGAACGTTTATTTAAGATCCATGTACGAGTAATTTTTAGTAAAAAAAATTGTAATACCGATCGTTATAAAATAAAAAGACACGAAACATTATATTTGTGTATTATTCATCATATGAAGATGATGTAATTATATTTTAGTAATTTGAGAGAAGTCCGAATAATAATTTTAGGGCATAAACCAATATGAGTTAAAACCTCAAAATAAAGCAACATCGACTTATTTCGAAAACGTTTTGTAAACAGGGAGATATCCTCCAACGTGAAATCTGATACTCTTCGGAAGGATTAAAGGGAAATTTTGTAGTCGTCGCGATGCCTATGACACAAATGCACTTACGCGTATACCCCAGCTGAGCTCAACAGCTATACGACGATCCGTGAGGCCCCTTTTTTACCCCTCGGCTGAATCTCTTTAATGTAAAAGGAGTTAAGAGGAAAAAAGAGTAAAACCGATCTCCCGGAGTCTTACAGTCCCATAATGCCAACATGTGATTCATTAATTATGCACTTTCCTTCGTCTCGCACATTTTTTCGTTATAAGCACATTTATGATTTATGAATACATACGTACGCTCGTGTATATTTAACACATTTACCATTTTTCACTTATTTAAACATTACATATAAAATTACTGTTCAATGTTTACTGTGTGTATAAAATAAAATCGTCCGACTTTCATTTGGTGATTTTACATGCAATGTCTCGGCATATGCAACATATTAACACTTTTCATTTTAACCGCTTGTCAAGAAAAATACTCTCTGATGAATATCGCGAAGTTAATCTGCATTTCCTAATCATTTCTATTTTTTTTTCAATATTTTCTATTACAGGCAAAGAATAATTTCCATGCTGATAATTAGATTTTAACTTTCCATTGGTATTTCCTTCGTGATTCAATATCTAAAAATCAATGCCACGAAACAAATGCATCTTATTTAACATGTAATACAGACTTACAAAAAATTTTTAGGTATCTACTTATCGCATATTTTTCAACGATATAAACAATCTTCACTACTGAAATCAGCATTGAAAGAAAAATTGAAATTCTGAAGATTATAATAAATGAAGCGATGAAAAAATTGTGAAAGCAAATCGTGATAAATCATTCAAAAGAGTTTAGATCGCAAGCATTATAAAAAGAATTATTTATAGAAGGCAAACAGCACGAAAGCAAAAGTAAGATAAAGAAAGAGAAGGCGAGAGAAGGGAAACGAGCGAGCGAGTGAAAATAAGCATTAGGGAGAAAGAAAGAAAGAGAAAGAAAGAGGATGTTCATCCAACGAACATTGAGAAGTGTCGTCTAGGGTGTGACTCGCTGGTTCTCAGAAAGACAACCAAAAGAGCCGTAAAGCTGTAACGCCTTTACGCTATACGTAACGTCTTTTCTATCTCACTCTCCCCGGGAACTTTTTTCATTCTGTTAAATTAGAGGCAATGCAGTATCCTTGAACTTGGCGTACATTTTTACGAAGAAAATTGTGGCTCGTCCTCTCCTTCTCAGTAGCCAAGTGCTGAATTTACTTAGGCAAGTTCTCCTCTTATTATGCCACTTAATACAAGTCACCATTTTCTTTCGATAAGAGTCTCATGTACGTTAAAAATTTTAACCAGCTCCCTGTCATATTTAAGTACTTTATAAGTACTGCCCTTTCCAGATCATGCATCAATATTTTCAATTTACAATATTTAAAACAATTTAAATAATCTATCCATATGCAAAGTATTTTATTGTTATATTATTAAACATTTATATCGGATATTTCGTTATATAAAAACGTTACGATATCTTGACGATTTTCTATTATAAGGCCTAATCAACACTGCAAACAATCTAATCATAATATAAATTGTACAATTCACATTGGGATTTACATTAACATTATTTACATCTAGTAATTTAAATCTTATTAATGAGATGTACAATAAAATGTGGTAATAATAATTCATATGTTTTTGTCATCCTCCATCCTCTTTATAACCATAGAACATCAATTTTTCATTGGGAATAATAGAAAATAATAATAATAATAATATAGAAATATTTTAATGCTTTTAAGTAATAAAATTAATATCATTATACGAAATTATGTTTTTCTTCTTATTACTTTTGTAAAGTGAAACATAAATAACTTTAAATTCAATAAATAAGTACATTATAATTATATAGTTATACTGTATTAAATTATAATCTCATTCATAATAATTAATATTTCAGTCAATTCCAAAATTTCCTGTCTATAGCGATTAATTCATTCTTGTTTTCAATGGCGGAACGACATTTTGGACCGAATGAGGACAGTACGTTGGTTCGTCCATTTGCTGATGAAAGCATCGACTCAGAATCCAGAAAAGAAGCGCTGCATTGCTATTGGCTTGCAACACAGGTAACTCTCAGGTGCGCCCCACCTCCTACTCGTAAACTCTGCCCATTTACACCCTTGGTACCATAAATGTCGTACATTGTCCCCGTTTGCCCGTGAATCTCCTTCTCGATGAATATTTGACAAGACAAGGATTTCTGTACATCGTTAAACACAATTGGAAGGAATACTTTGAAAACAGCTGTTCACGACGAATAAATATACGATTCGTATTTGCTATTTATAGTTAGATAAGAAAATAGTAACAAAATACATAGTATTTTTAAGCCATTAAATATTCGCTATGGTAAATTAAAATATACTTTGATAATTTAAAATTCTAATTTTATCAAAAACAAAAGACAAAAACAAATTATCATAACAAATTGTATTAAGTTCCTATGAAAATAAAAATTACGATATGAATATTATTAATAATAAAATTAATATGAATAACTTATGTACTACTCAAACATCAAATACGAAATTTATTCATTACCAAAATGATATTATTTAAAAGTATTGCATATTTATAAATTGCTAAATATTAGGCAATTGTAAATGTCAAATGGAAATGATAAATTGGAAGTGCAGTACTTAACATTTATTATAAACATAATAATATTATAATAGTAAAATAAAAATTAAACATAATCTTTGTAAATTTATCTTATAAAATTATTTTTATGTTGCATTTCGTATATATAATTAAATAATAAATAAATTGTATAAATAATTGATTGCAAATATTTTAAGTAATAAAAATAATAGTGTACATATATTTTAAAAAAAAAAAATATATATATATATATATATATATATATATATATATATATATATATAATTTTATTTATTATTTAATTAGTTGATAAAATGCTTATAGATATTTGAATCAATTAAATTTCAACAATAAATTGTAGTGACTATAAATAAAAATTTAATACCTTTAAAGTAAATTTACTATTGTAAATAAAAGTTGTGCTCTCATAAATAAATTCATGAGATATATAATTTAAAAAATTAATAAAATTAACAAAATACATCATTAAATCTGTAACAGAATACCAATTTTATAGTTAATTTAATTAAATTATACAAATTTTTAATACTAAAATTATGATAAATTTTAATAAATTTTCGATGATAATTATCTTCAATATGGAGTAAAAGATTATTAAATATACAAGAGTAATTTATGTATAAAATTAATAATACGTAGGACAATTATTTATAAAAAAAACTTATAAATAACGATAATTATGAATAATTTATAATTAACTTATGAAGCATAATGCTAATATAGGAAAAGTATATTTAAAAGTAATTGTACTTAAAATGAAAACAATATTTTCTTTAAAAAATAAAAAATAAAATAAAAAATAATAAAGTTTATTAATTGCAAAACAACCATTTTTAAACAATCATTTTCCACGATTTTGGCAACTCGTTTCTCATTCTTCGATGCTCGTACGCCTGCCGTATTTGAAATTTACGAATTTACGTCTCTTTGAGCACATTTTACTTTCTTTCTCTTTTCACTGCTCATTTAGTTAATATGTCCTTTCCTCGGTATCCAAGTAATAGGCAATGACATTCACATTGGCCTTAGAGGGTCGCATGTCTCCTTCGAAAGCTGTAGATAAAAAAGAGACGATATAGCGGTGTGACGATGGAGGGGAGCGGAAAAGGAGCCCGTATGTGTACAAGAGATAGAGGGAAGAGAGAGAGAGAGAGAGAGAGAGACAGGCAGACAGACAAATATCAGGAGGAAAAGGAAAGAGAAATCTTCGGACCTTCAAACGAAATCTAAAGTCAAAGTAGCGCATCCACGGGAAACACGCTCAATTATTCAAATTTTTTGTCAAGTTGGCGCCAAGCTACAAACTATATTTTTATTGTCGACTAATAAGATTCGCCTCTTGAGCCGCCAAAAATCGTTTTGCCTAAAAAAAATACCGGAAAGGATCTATGAATTTTAGAGAGCATTGTTGATAGATCTGATTTTTATGACAGACCCAAAAGCTCCACTATTTTTCAACGTTTATACATTAATATTCGCACTTCAATGTTTTTCATTAAAAAATAATATCCAAAAGTAAATAAACATTAAATAAAAAATCTATTATATTATGTTAAATAATATCAAATAAACAAATAAACAATATTCACAAAATATTGCAAAATAAATATAAAATTTACAATATAAGAGCATTATAAGAAGATGTTTTAAATGTGAGAGATAAATATTATTAACGACTTTCTGAATGGATATAATAATAAGGCTAAAATTTCATATATGATTTGTAATGAAAATTTATAAAAATAATAAATGCACTATTAACACTTTATTTACATTAAAAAAAAAATTTATATTCTTTTTTTTTGTATTATTTTATATAGATTTGCATGCGGATAACTGAATATATATTACCAAAATGTTGATGAGACGTTGATGTTGATTAATTTTACAATATTATATAAAATAAGCTTATTGATTGGTTACAAATATTTCAAATAAATATCGTTATTTATAAATAAGTTTTACTACTGTATATGTTCAGAAGATTCAAGTTTTTCAAGAAGAAAGTCTAGAGAAGACATAAAATTTCATATCCACTTGACTTTCGTTCGACAGCTATTTTCAGTGACTTCTACAAAGGTTTGTTTAAAATGTATCTATTATTATTTAAACACAAGCTTTATTATTTTAACTTTATCATATTTAGCTGTCGTAAGACATTATATTACATAACAATATAAGACATAACGTTCTATTACAAAAAATATTTATACTATATATACAAATTAAGCATAATTGGTTTTTTCAAGCGATCATTATAAAATTATTATGAAATATATAAGACTGAAAAATTTAGAAATAATTACTAATTTTTATTTTCAATATGTTTTGTTAAGGTACTTTTCATTAAATATTTCTTAAACTATCAACAAAATACTTAATCAAAGGTTGAAATATATACATATATATATTAAAACAGCTTGATATTATTAACGTAATTATTATATTTTTAAATATACACGCACACGGCCGCACGCACGCGCGCACGCACACATACATACATATATATATATATATATATATATATATATATATATATATATATATATATATATATATATATATATATCTTATAATAATTTGTTTGATAAAATCAGGCTTTTTAAATAAATGATAAAACATTGTTTTCTACAAAAAAACGTCCTCTATCAACTATTATTACGTCTTAGATGTTTCATAATTGTTAAATTCAATAAAACCATTAAAACTTAAGAATAAAATATCAGTAAATAATAAATTAAAAAACTATACTTCGTAGTTCCTTATATCTAGATAATCGAAAGTTTGAGAAAAATATTCTTCGATTCCTTCTTATTAAAACGTGAAATGAATTTACAGAATGAAAAAAGTCGATATGAACCAGCAAAAGTACATCGTCTACGTCAATCCTTCGAAAAAGCCGGAGTGACGAATCAATCGGTTATGAAAGTAAGTTCTTTCTCGAGAGTCGAAGATTCGATAAGTAGCAGACGGACGAGCTTTCGAGTAGAGCGACATATTGAGCAAAGGCCGATTGCTCATTCGCCGGATTAGCTCGATCTTTTGCAGTCGTGTCTTGACTCTCACCTCAGTTCCCACGCCCCCACGTGTGGCATTGCGGCTATGCTCGTGTCCTTCAAAGACAATATTCTTTTTCTCAAATTACCTCAGTATATATAGTGCATAATTGATTAAAAACTCATTTCAATAACAAATGTTTATTAACTGCCCCTTCGCTATCTTAAAATGAAATATTCATACAAATGGAATTTTCAATTTTTTTGTTGTTTTTAAATAAAAGTGCTTTCTATTGGAATCGATATGGTTAATTGTATACCGCAGAAACTAAATAAATGCTACTCATATTTTTGTTTAATATTTCTTTCAATAAGCTAAACATATTGTATATATATTTTCATATTAGGAAAATTATATATTTTTTGCCGTTACAAAATGTGTAATGATATATAAAAATAAAAAACGTGATGAAAGAAAAATTAGTACTTTTACTACTATTACTTTACTCTTCCACTTCGATGCATATGAATATATTGTAATTTTTTAGCTTTATATTATTCGCTCTCTTTAAATTCAAATATCTATCCATATATATATATATATATATATATATATATATATATATATATATTAATATATAATATATATATAATATTATATATAATATATATATAATATTATATATATAATATATAATATATAATATATATATTATAATATATATATAATATATATATAATATATATATATATATATTAATATATATATATATATATATATATTAATTTCAGTTAAATTAATTTCTGGATAAAATCAATATTATTTATCAAAATGTTTAAAAAAAAATTAGTAGCTATCCTTTAGTTTTTATTATAAAGAGTATTCGCATAGAAAATAGAGAATTGAGAAAGTAAAACGCTAGAAATAGAGGAAATTTGATATTTTTATAGTCAATATCTATGCGCATAACTCGGGGACAGTTTCTCCCATAAAATAATTGTATTGTCAGTACAACTATAATATTTAGAACGTTCTAAAAAGCACATGATTGTTTTAGTTGAAAATAAGAAATTTAGAGTACCGAATATCTCATAGTATAATATGCAGAGTATACCAGAACTTGCAAAAGAAGATGATAAATTGAGTGCCTTAATGAAAATAATGTATCCCACCCCACTTTTGAAGACAATCCTTGGTCCATCCGCGGGACCTTATATCTCCGGACGACAGCTGCAAGGAGCGACTGTGATCGATGGAGAGGAGGCAACTTTACGGGAATGCACTCCAATGAGACTGAGGTCCCATTCATAAAAAAAGAACGAGCTCCGGTTGGTCCAGACACTGCGTCTCGGCCAACCATTATGCAGTCACTTTCTTGGCATAAAAATGTAACGGGTTTTGTGCACCAATAGTACCATTAACTCTGGAATTATTGTGAATTATCAGCGCTCTTGTCCAATCGACGATTTCTAAAACAAGATTGAAAAAGTCAAATTCCTTTTCGATCGGCACTGAAAGTTTGAATTTATTTTCAATCGTTAAAAAAAAAAAATATATATTTCACATATTTTAAACCAATTGAAGTTCATTAAACCATTTACTTCAGTATATTGAATTGTTAACATTCATACATCAAGCTACTGAATAATTATGTTTTTTTTTTTTAATTAAGCTCGAGAATGCACAAAACAATAGAATTCCCGACTTTTAGGTTTACCGTGTTACTTCATCTATTCGGCCAAAATATTATATGATAGAAATTATAATATATTTTATTTTCTAAATATACTTCAACTCTAAAGCTATGAGATGTTTAAATTAAATATTGGTATTCGTTATTTTATCTTCGGGTTATCACATCAAAACGTTATATCCTTTTATTTGCTTGTGTGATTTTTATTACTAACGCCAGTTTCAAAATTATTAATTATATACAACTAAAATTCATAATCGATGCTTACTCAAATACAAATTCACACAAATCGATATAGAGTAAGCTGATTATAATAATATAGAGTAATGTCGAGTGGATAATGTAATATAAAAGGCTCATCACATTGAGAAATTATTATATTTGTACATTAAACTTCCTTATGTATACATAAAATACAAAATTATTAAAAATATTATCTCATTTGAATTTCGTATATACAGAAGGACTTTGATATTCTCTTTCTTTCTAAATACTTGAACGGACAAAAGGACTGTGCTGTCGCAGTTGTCAGAAGGCAAAAGGAGAAAAGAGCGTTGACGTCAATTTCGTCTCTCCGGTAGCAGCTGCTCTCTGCACGTAGGAGAGCGCGACGTAAAATCCGGTTCACACGACCCCGACGACGAAGCGGCTCCCCATAAGCTCTTCTACTTCTGCTGCTTTACCGTCTTCTGTTTCTTCCTTTTGCTCGTACATACGTCGTGAAAGACGTCGTTTTTTTCCCTTCGATTCTTTTGCTAGACCACGAAATGACAGACACTCGCACTTTTATGATATTCCACCGTTTATTATAAATGTAATTTACTTTTTAATTACTTGAAAATATTAGCTAGCAAGTTGTTTAATTATTATGACGTAATTTCGACTTTTCGACTCACTTTAACATTTTTATTTCCTTTTCTATAGTTGTTAAATACTGTTCTGATCGCATTAGAAAAATTACATTTTAACATTTTAACATTTAACTTTTCGATGGCTAAGACGAAATTTGCCATAAATTTTTAATATCAGATTCATAAAAAAATGATAAATCAAATAATAAATAATAAATTGAGAAAAATTAATTGACCATTAAAATTCAAGCGGTTAATCAAAAATATATTAGCAATACTAAATACCGAAAGTACAGGCTATAAATGTAGATTAGTGGTTGTTTGAATTTAATGTAGAACGAAAGCCAGACTGGAAAGGAAGAACACACTATGGCCATTCATTTCACGTTACGTTGACCCACATTCGCGGAACTAGGATTTCCTACGGTATCATCTTCTTTTTCTCATACATGGAATATCGGCACATTTCAAAAAATAAAGTTTTGTATATATTGAACTAAAGATAATAATTATTTTAACGGATATAAACAACGTTCTACAAGGTATTGCGAAAAATATAAATATTGAAGAATCGGCAGTAAAAACCCATTCTTACAAATTAAACAAATCGATAATGCTTTTCTCTTAACTTGTAATAAATTGCTTATTTGTACTATGAAAATTAGTTCTTTAACTCTACAATACTCAACAAATAAAAATTTAATAAAATTAATATAAAATAAATGGTAATAATATACTAATTAAGAAATAAAAAATTATTATTGTGAAATTAAGAAAACAAATGCTTCTTATATATTACTATGTACCTATTAAATTTATCGTTAAAAATATAATTTTGTGTGTCAAAATATTATGTAAATAAGCAATTTAATCTCTTTGAAGTCTTTGTAATTACCGATTCAGTTACATTATTACTTTTTGATAAAGGATAAAAGAGTTTTTATTTATGTTAAAAAATAAATTATAAGTTTATAATTATTAATAATAAATTAAATAATTATAATTTTTAGTAGCTAATTCCTAGAGCTAATTAAATACAAAATAATTAACAACTGTAGAAGGAAATTATCACATGACAATTAATAACGATTAATCAGTGACAGTTTTAAAATACTTAGTACAGTACTTGATATAATTAATTAGGGTTCTTTCAGACTTGGATACATTTAGTCTATGAATAATTTATTTGGCGCTCAATTAAAATTTGCAATTATAATATTTAAAGAAATTAAAAAATCTTATATTAAAATCTGAATAATAGAGCAACAAATAAATCTAATATTCAATTGCGTATGTCAATACGGCTTAAACGTAGAATACAATATTAAAGATCTGTACACATCATTAACAAGGGAATGAAAATGATGTACGCTAATTTGAGAAATAAGTTCTCGTGATAATACGAGGACACAGTTACGTACTGAAATAAAGGTGACAAAATGAATGACGCTGCAATTCTACTCGAAAAGATGTTGCCTCTGTCGCCATAATATCGCAGCGTTCGTTCTTCAAGTGACAGAGTTGCGACAACCGGATGACAGTCGACCAAAAGTACACACTGACTCTAAAATTGAAATACAATTCTTTTGTGATTTCGATCTATTTTAATTAGTTTCTTATAACATGGAACATGTTTATAGACTTTTGTTTATAAACACGGGCTTATTAAATATTGAAAATATTAATACAGATTATCTATCGCTGTTGTATTAATATATTTGGAATAAATATATGACATAAAATCTCTCAAAATTCAGTAAGTAAACTATAGGAATATCAAAACAAAATAAAATCAAAACAGTCAGTGTTACTTTCGATAAATCCGTTGTATTGAACCAATCGATTATACATAAATCATTATTGAAAAACTTATGTATTAAATATTGAAAATTTATTTTCCATGTAGAAATATTTTTAATTCTCAGAAGACAATTTATTTATTTGGATTTCACAGACTATTGCACCGAATGAAAAATAATCCAATTTTTTTTTACAAATTATTACAAGTTATTTTACAACTTGTTTTCATAAATTAGATTTTAAAAGCTTATAAACTGAGTAACTATATATATATATATATATATATATATATATATATATATATATTATTTAAAAAATTATTAAGATTTATATAATATTAAAAAATTCTGTTAAAATGTTATTAAAAATAATACTTCTGTAAATATTCGTTAAAATTAACCAGTGCTACTCAATAAAAATAAAACGATCGAATCGAAATATTATTTGAAAATAATTTTGATTTGAAAAATATTTATTAGTACTGTTCAGGTTTATTTAGGGTACTTTATATTTTATTTGTAAATTATTGAAATATAAACACATTATATGTGTTATTCTGGCTTAATCTAGTATAAAATCACTACTAAAATTCACATTAGAACTAATATATTGAATGAAAAATTATTATCAGAAAAAATTCAGGCCTAAATATCTTTTGTAATGTATTAAGTCGGCTTAACGCATTTCAAAGAAAGTATGAAATAATATCTATAGAAACGAGTTAAAATGTTACCGATCAAACATCGATGCTTCAGCTTTCTTACATATTTAGCATACAACCATGCACTGTAAACTTGGATGATTATAAGGCCATAAAAGTCTACTCGGTGAAGTCGCGTTTGTTTGCCTTCAGAGACCGGCAACCGGAGACAGTGTAACGCTTGGAAAAATATACGAAGCGGCGGCTTTTAAGCCCGTCGCTTCAACCGCCGCAAACTCAGTGTATATACATACACCGCCTGTTATCTACCGAACATTACACGCAATGTCAGAAGCGAAAAAAAGAATGACAAGAATACTATCCGCGGACCGCGTTTTCAAAACACTGCGTATTCTTTTAAAGTAAAATTACTTCGTAAAAGGATAACAAAAAGTGAAAATTTATATCGTATAAAGATTAAAATCGAATTATAAAATGATTGAACTAAAAATATTATGATCTTAAATGCTTGTACAACGTTATGTTAATTTCATTAGTAGCAACTGAAACATATTTTTAATTAATATAACTTTTACAATATACTTAAATAATATTCAAGAAAAAAAATTAAACTCATAGTTTTTCATAAATTTTGATTAAACTATGTTCTGAAAATCTCTATAATTCTATTCATTTGTCGATGTTTAAAAATCTTTTACAATTATTTACGAGCAACTACGTTTGAATCTATACTACATATTTAATATTAATTAAATTCATCTACTATAAATTTTCTATTTATTTCATATTCAATTCATTGATATAATATAATAAAAAATAATATATTTTAAGAAATTAAAATTTGTATTGAAAATTTAAATGTAGAATACTCTTTAAAAATATTTGAATACATTATCAATAGATGAAAGTTTTAATTTTACTTAAGCCAGATATTGAATATTTTATCTAAAATTTTATTAATAAAATAAACTATTAATTGTCATTTACGGCAATTAATCTTTATAAAAGATTAAATAAAAATTGGTTAAATAAATAGAAATAAAATGAAGGTATAAAAATAATAAAACTTTTTAGAGAAAATGAAGTTCTAAAAATTGATTCGTGTTATTTGATGATGGTAAAAGTTGCTTTCATTTATCTAACTTAATAACGAGAGAACCTGGCAATGTAAATAATAATTTGTTTAAAATATATAAGTAATATAAAATATACTTACTATGAAAAACTTTACTGTAATTAATTTATTATTTGTAACAATTTTTACTTTTTTTTGTATTTTTCTTTAATGCATATAGCATTTTATAATTTCATTATAATATACAAAATTTATTTAATTAACATAAAAAATGATTAAAATCACACTTTATGTCACGTTGGGCACTACAGTTCAATTTTATTCTTTCTTATATTATATCTTAATGGATAAACTACACTATAAAGAATATAGTTACTTTTTTTATGTTAAGTAAAAATATCTATTATATTTATTAAAATTTTACATAATTAGCATTGTATAAATAAAATAAAATATAACACTATATTATATACACACAGATTTAAATTAAATAAGATGATGAATGTTAATATTATTTATAGGCATTTATTATTATGAATAAAGTAATGAAATTATAAAATTATACTTGTTCATTACTATTAATTAAAAATATAATTTCTGTTTTTAAAATTATATTAAGTGTAATAAATCAACGTTTTATTAATTTATGTCAAATATATTAAGTTAAGTTATTCACTGTATAAATCAGCATGTTTAAAGCAGTATTTCTGGCTCTTTAAAGTTAATAATCTACATGGATTTCCACTTCTAGTTTTAGCCTGACACAGAGTTCTTCTTATTGGAGTTACACTGAAAAAAAAATATAAAAATCAATATATTTTTATATTTAACAAGTACGTACATATAGTCAATTTAAAAACTATTTTATATACTTCAAATTATAAGAATTTAAAATATTTGCTTCAAAATTTAAAAAGTAATAGTTAATATTAATAGAAAAAATATATTCTTTTTATCTTAAAAATATTTTATTATACATATAGTTGAATATATAAAATTTCTTTTTAAAGATTATTGTTCTAAAATGAAAAGCTAAAATATAAAATGTACCTTTGCTGTGAAGTTTGCGTATCTTCGCGATTTCCTTTGAAAAACGCAGTCAATGGTGAAACATAATTTTTTAGATTTCTTCTTTTTAATACAGCACCTCTAATACTATTATCATTACTTGGTATAAATTTTTCGGAATTTGGTGAATCAGAATATTCACTACTGTCATCCGATACATTAGGATATTTTGTACTTGATACAATGTATTCGTTATATTTTTTAGCGGATACATAAGAGCAAGAAAGTTCTTCAATGGGTTCAAATTCTTGCCACATCCAAGATTTCATTATATGATAACATTTTTTAAAAATTTTTAAATTTCCTAAAACTGGCGGTAAAAACATATAAAAAATTGTTGATACAAATATGATTTTAGAATAACATATCAATAGAATTTGAATTTAATTTGAAGATGGATTTATTGAGAAAGTTAAAGCATTAGTTTTTCATTGATTTTTTACATTTGAAAGATTAAATTTTTGACTTCAGTAAATTTTTTATTTTCTGCTAATAATGAAGAAACCTAATAGCGTATTTAAAAAAATACTTTGATTTTCATAAATGATCACATAATATTAAAATTATTAAATAAATATTAAAACACTTAGTAGCTGAAAATACAAATTAACAAAAAAGATATTTTATTAAGAATAACAATTATTTAAACAATTATAATTTCAATATATTATTATTTAGTTCAGTGTATTATTATTTAATAATGAAATAAAAAAATTTTTGTTCATGTACATAAGCAATTATCAATTTAATATAAGTAATTTAGATTTGTGTCATAATTAATTACTTTATTTTGTTTCATTTTAATACAAATAATTTAAATATATAAATACCTATATATTTAAAAATGTGTTGATGTATGTAGCACCACAGATTTACAGCAAGCTGTAAAATATTTAATCTTGATGATAGCTTATGCTCTTGATATTTAAATCGATGATTTTTTTTCATACTTTCAACAAACATTTGCTTGTTATTCAAAAGTGAAATACCATATAATTTTGAATTTGTTTTAATAATTTTATTTTTTAACCGTAATAAATATTGAATTCCACTAAATAGATAATGTACTGCCAATCAAAATATAAAATTTACATTACATTAAAATTTAATTGATATAAAAAGGAATATACTAACTTGCAGTAATAAATAATAATAAAAATGTCAAAGATATAAAATCAATACTAGCACTTAATCCATGTTTTAAGTAAGAAATAAAATTTATTGGAATTAATCCTAAAATTGCTGTTCTTGTTAAAAATGGTGCTTGAAGAAATGTGGCAATAATCATTGTTGCAAATAAATATACTACATGCAATGAAATGCGATAGATTTTATCGACATTCTCTCCTAAAAATATAAATATAAAACATTTTATATTTTGTACAAATTTACACATAAATATAAAATATGTATATTATTACCCGCTGTTCCAATATATTCAGTAATCCATTCTAATCTTTCGTCAATTTCACTTTGCACAATGTTTGTAAGATTCCAAATAAAAACAATAGTTTGATTAATTTTTTTAATTTTCGTTAAAGTTTTTTCATATTGTATAATTGTTTCATAATTTTGTTTAATTATATGATTTGTACTATTTTCTATGTTTTGCCACAAGAGTTGTACTTGAATTTGAATATCTTTTAAATCTGTTAAGATTTCCTGATGATATTCACTGCGATGAGCAGCTTGTTGAATAAAATCTTGATTTGCCTTTTCTATTAATGAAAAATAATATTATTATTATTATTTAATGTATTTATTCTTTTGTTATACTATAATATTCAAATTAAGTGTTACCTAATTTCATTTTTATATCTTCAGTCATTGTAGCAAGTTGACTATGACCAGTACGAATTAAAGCTTTTTCATTGGTAAGATCTTGCATATTTAATTTTATAATTTTATGGGCAGCAACTGTTTGTTTTTCCAAATAATCTTGGCTTTCCTAAATGAAATAAATTTTGATCATGTAGAAATATAAAAATTTGAAAAGTACTATTAGCTTACCTTTAATGATGCTAAAGTTTTAATTTGTGTATGAGCAGATTGCATTAATTTATTAACTGTTATTTCTACAAGAGCACGAAATTGATAGCTTCTGGCTGAATAACAGACAGCTCTTGCTCGATTACTTATTAAGTGATAAGAATTCCATGTATCAGAATCCATTTCTATAGTACACTCTTTTATAGTCTATAATAAAAACAGTGTTAATATTTTATCTATTGATATATTATAAAAATGATATTTTATATATTGTATTCAATAAACAAAAAAATATTAATTTATGTAAAATATAAAATGAAAAAAAAAATAGTATTGTAGATATAAAGAAAAAAGAGATTTGTATAGATAATTTCCAAACTATTAAAGGAAACAGTTGAAATACAAACTAGTATAGAGACATCTTTTATATATTACTTACAATTATATAATCTATTTTTTAATACGGATATTACAAATTTATTAGTAAGAGTTTATCAAATTTATTAAATTTATTAGTTAAGAGTCAATTTAATGATAAATATAATAAAGAACAAAATAAAATTTATAATACAAAATAAAATATATACAAATTTTTCTTATTATTAATATAACTGTTCCCCAATTGTCTTTAATTGAAAAGTATAATATAATGATATAAAATAAAATTTAAAAAGAACTGATAGATCTAAGAAGTTTATTTATATTAGTTTACTAAGTTATGCAATTATTTTTTATAAATTGTATAACAATTCTGTATAACTTCAATATTACAGTTCATAATTTATATATAAGGTCTTGATAGTTTTAAGAAATATAGTGTACAAAGATAGTGTAATAAAAATATTATTTTTAAAAAATTTCAACTATACTTAAATTATTATATAAAATGCATTACACAAATTCATTAAAATTTTTTCTTGTTGTCAATACTAACTTTAAAAAATAATTAAATATTATTATTTACCTAAAACTAATAAAACTTTCTTTAACCATTTTTTAATCTACATTATATTATCACATGCATATAAAAATATTTTAAACATCAGCATATAATTTAGTGATTATTTATATTACCATTTTGTCTGTGCAAGGAAAAAGTTTTCTGCCTTCAGCTGCAGATTGACAATTAAGTAGATTAACACTGAGTTTAGCAAGTTGTTCTTCTGTCATACTTGTGCAAGCACTTTTAATTTTTAATACAACTTTATGTTGACATATTTCTAATGGCGAAGAAATCTGTATATCCGTAATCAGCTTCGATGCTTCTTTGAGAAATTTTTCATCTTCAGTCAACAATTCATAAGGAATAGAAACTAATGGAATTCCATCATCTAATAACAATGCTGATTCTTCTTTCTTACCCCAAATCCAATTTAACATTGATTCAGCATTAACATGGATTGCATTTATGCTTAATATCACTAGTAGATAAGATATCAAAAAAACATATCCTTTCATTTTTATAAATCTGTAAAGATTTAATAAGTTTTAATAATTAAGTTCGAATTATTATTACTTTTTTCTAAAATTTACTATATATATACAAAAATTATAAAATCATACAAATTGCAATTTTAATGAGCCAAAACTATTAAATATTTCCAGTAGTTAATTATTAAATATTCGAAAAAATGTCTTTATTACTTACCTTGACTAGAATAATTTATAACATTATTTTTTATTTGAACAAAATTATTCACAATGTAACATTATAAAAGTAACGGAACACATTTAAAATATTCAAATTTTAATTACATTCTCATTCGCATCCACAAACCACGTGACAGAATTCTTAAATAAGTTATATTCCCTAATAAAAAATGAAATATTAATACAAGGTTAAGCAATAATGAAATTTATTTACTTGAAATATAAATATACTTGCTATATATATTATATTATTCTTAAAAATCTTTAGAGTAAAAATTTTATAACGGCCATAATAATCAGATACTTAACAAATGCGCGGTAAAAATCATTAACCAATCACTAAAATTTATTTTAATGCAACTAGAAATAATTACTATGGGACTAAATTTAAATTAGTATTAAAAAATAAATTAATTTATATTTTTTAAATATTATTTCCTTGTAAAGCCTAACCACTAAACTTAATAAAGTTCTTTATATTATTTTAATTATATAAAAACTATTATACAAATAAAGTGTCATTTTAAATTGATTAAATCTGATAGTCTATAAAAATAAAAATTTATTAACTTATTATCATCCTTAACTAAATGATATTTCTTATTTATAGATATAAAAGTCTAATGAAATATTTTAAGAAATATTACTTAGTTAAGGATGGTAATATAGTAGATTGCATAATGGATATATATCTCAATACATTTTTAAGTATTTAAATTATTTTATTGATAATCTAAACTTTATAAATGAAAATTAAAATAAAAATAATACAGTCAATTTATATTCTTGTGAATTAGTTATTTATTCTCTTGTATTTAGTTTTACTTTTTATCGCTTACTAATTTACTAATGCCATACATCCCAGCAAGTAGTCTACCATGCGATATTGGAACTGGATCTTTTGGAGGTAAGTATGGACCCTTATCTCCCATATAAACATATCTAAATTTTCTTAAGGTTTTACCATGTAATGTTGAATAACATAAACTTTTTTTTTTGCACACAATAAACAATCATAAATAAATTTTTTTTTAATAGTATATAATAAAATAATTTGAATTACCCAAAGTATATTTTTATTTGTACTTGGACTTTTATATCGTTCTAGTTTTTTTATATCTGTATCTTATTATATATATTAAAATTAATAATTAGTGATTTAAATAAATATAAATATATAATGAAGGATACGGCAATCTAAGAATCCAATAAGAACTTTGAGGAAGCTTTATAGGTTCTTCACATCCTGTGACAAAAATTGGACAAGGAGAAGGTCCAGGTTGTACACGTGGATTCAATGTTACATGAACTGGAGCTTTCGGTGTTACAACATGTATTCGCATTAATTGGGCAATTAATGGTTTCGGTTGTCTAAAATTTGAATAAGAATTGCATGCTTAGCTTATAAAAAATAACTCTATAATAGTATTTGTATAGTAATAAAATCTATATTGTAAAATGTTGAGCCATAAGTTAAATAAAATGCTATATAAAATGAAATTATTTAATTGTATTAAATCGAAATGTTAATATATATATCCATTCTAAAATTGTAGAAAGCGTTTTTATTTGTTATATGCTTAAAAATATATTTATATAATATATTAAAGTATAATATAATGTCATAAAAATTAAAATGTTCAAACCTGCATGGACAAGGAAAATATAGTGGCATATCCGTTGTACTAGAAGTAATTTTATTTCCATTATCTTTAACTGTTCCTATACCTGTTGCTTTTAATACTTTATCTGGAGTTGATGCCATAAATCTGTGTCCTCTAGGACATTCATATTCAACTCCAACAAATATCTTTACAAGTATTTCTTTTCCTCTCTTCAATTTTCTTCCTCGCATAATATTTAAATTTTGAAAATTTTTACCTCTGGAGCAAAAATTATGTTGATTATTGTCATTAACAGTTGGCCAAAATGAACCCCTTTCTTTTTGATGTTCTATTCTATATAATTTTGTAAAATAATTAAAACAATACACCATTTTGAAAAATTTGGAAAATATATTCATTACAATTCAAATTTGTTTACCTTACGGTTACATCCCATGGTAGTAAAAAGGCAGAATTTGCAAGCACACCTAATTGATGTTGTAAACCTAAATTGTGTGAGTATATGCTGCTTGATCCTAAACAAATCAATGACCAACTAGAAAATTGAGGAAGTAACCTAATAGGTGACTCTGTATGTAACATTCCTGGTAAATATTCTGTTGTCGATGGTTGTTTAACAAGAGATTTTTCCTTTGTATTTTCTGAGTCTACATCAGCAACTGCAATAACAACTTTATTTTCATCACCAGGAGTAAAGCTAGCTTTATAACTAAGTCTTTGTACATCCTCTTCTATAAGATCACTTTGAGCTGGGGGTGATTGTCCTCCACTACCATAAGCTGTGATTTCATCTATTAACATTTACATACTAAAATATTATTTCAAAATACTATAAAATATTCTAAATTAAGTTTTAAATTTATTCACCATTGACTCCTAAACTACAAACTTGTGTTTGACCTTGCGGTGTTGAAATATCTGCTCGAGCTAATGAATCCTTTCGATTAGTAGTTGATAATAATTGCGCTGCTCTAAAAATTTGATTAAACATTAATATTAATAGTTTCATTTATTATTTAAAATATATTTTTATTTTATTACCGATAATTATGAGTACTTGGTTGAAAAACTGGAAATTGAATACTTTCTAATTGATTGCACCCACATTGAGTTGCTAACATTTGAAAATAATCATAGTTTGCTTGCTTCAAATTGAAAGGATCTTCACGAGATCCTTGACATCTACCACAATTGCAAGCACAAATGTACCGAACTCCACTACAATGTTCCATAACAGATAAATCACTGAGAATATATATATAATTGTTAGATAAAGTACTAATTTCATATGTTGATGAATAAAGATTTATATAACTAAATAACAAGATTCATTTTTATTCATTATAAAATATACATAAAAAATTCTCATCATACTAATAACATATTGACAAGAAATATGTTAAAGTTGTTCATATAAATTTCAAAGAAATATTCTATTGAATTGTAAATATTAAAATAATTAAAAATGAATTCTACATTTATATTTATTTTATGGTCATTAACTTATAATCTTCTCGTGAATCGAGTTGCTCTCCTCCACCAGCTCCTCCGCCTCCTTTATGAATAGGATTTGTACATGGATTTCCTGTAAGTGATAAAACTTGACACATTTGTCGACCAGCGCGCCAATGCTTATCACATTCTTCTTGTAATTTTTCATTAAATTCTTCAAATAGAGGTCCTCGAGCATGCATCTCAAATTCAGCCATTGCATGAGCCAACTTAGATTCATGATAGGCTCTGTATTCAAAAAATTTTTTATGAAAAATCTTTTACTTCTTTTTCTGTAAATGTAACAGATAACTTTGCTTTAACATTGAAATCTTACCTTGTGTAATGTTGAGGAAGATTTTCTTGATAAGCTTGTAAAGCCCTTGGCAATACTTTAGTACAACGACTTTTACTAAATTTAACATCAGTATCTAGTAATCCATGAAGACTTGCGAGTTCTTTATTTGTTCCTTCTACAAAAAATTCATATACTTTCTTAGCTACATCAAAAAACTGAGATAGTGTCGGTATCTATAAATTCAATTAAATATATAGATAATTATTATTCTATTTAAATTTGAAAATATTGTTAATTAAAATACTTCAAAATGTGCTGGAGCAGGATGACGGCCGACATTATCATCAAAACCTTTAGAAAAGGCTAAATTAATATGTTGTTGCAGAAATCGTTTAAATGTATGTGGTTCTGAATGTAGAAAAAACAATGTACTTATTAAATAATATATATTTACTCTTAAAATAAACATTCAAAAAGCGAACCTTCTTCTGAGCCATCGTGATGTAAGGATAAATCTACTTTTTCAACACTTTTTGAGCTTACTGCATCTGAAGTAACTGTACAACTTTTAATTAATTGTCGAGTCATGTAAGCTAAAATATCTTGAGTTTCAACATTACCAGTATGTACAAAAACAAATTCTTGGTTTGCTGGGATTGCAAATAATGAATTTGAACTGTAATAAATAAAATAATTAATGATCTTGAACAATAAATACGAAGTTGATTTTACCTAATATTTGTAACTATTCGATTTTTTCTTAAAACTTGATATATTCTATCTTCTAACGAATGTTCCAGCCTTTTAATATTAACTCCATTGTTTGCTTCACGAAAAATTGGTGGACAAGTTTCAAAATAAAATAATACGCGTGGTGAACAAGGCCTACCATTGGATATCCAGTCTTTTGGTAATCCAGATAATGAACTCAAGAAGTCTGATAATTGAGTCGAAGTTTTTTGCCTGCATTAACATTATTAAACATTATTAAAGTTTCATAATTTAATATTTATAAAATCATAAAATATACTATTTTACCTAATAATATCGAGAGCTCTAAATAAATGTACGTAACTATAATCAAATATGTGAGTTGGATGACTTAGAATAACAATATGTGACAAATGAAATAGTACGAGTAAGGCTCTAGAATATTTATTTCTCATATGAGCCCAAGCACTGAGAAAATCTTTATGTTCTTGTTTTTGAATGAATTGATCATATTCATTAATGAGCATGTAAGTATCCAAGAATCCTTTTAAATGCAAATACACTGTTCTTGTTTTTGGATCATGATAACCTTCAATTTCACACTAAAATATGTGTAAATTACAAATAAATAATCAGTATTAAATCAAAATTTAAATCATTATACAGTGTAAAAACAATTATATTAAAAATATTTACCAATGACTGTTTATTAATAGTTGGTTCTTCTAATAAATCCACTTGTAAAACGGAACTAAATATATTTGCCTTACAACTTTTAGCTCGATACTGGCTTTTACCAAAAACAGAAACTATTATAACTTTTCTATCCAAGTTGATAAAGCTACAAGAATAAATTATTTAATATATTGATTAACATGTATATTAAAAGAAGTATTTATATTATTAGAATTATAAATATTTATAAAACTATGCTTCTGATTTAAGTCTATGCTTTGGATATTAATTTACCTTTCGCTGTTACAAGGAATCTTAAATTTTTGTGATTTCATTGTAGAATTTATTATTTTCTTTCAGAATAAATCAATAAACTTTAAAAACTTTGCGTCGCATTTTAGATATTTTAAAGAGGTTATATTATTATCTTTGCTTCCAGTCTATATAATGCAAGTGAGCTGCGAATCTCATCGATTTATTCAAATCAATAAATGACGTAATAAATATAGTCATGCATTATAAGTAATCAAGTAGTTTAATAATATTATTAAAAATCCTGATTTAATAATATTAAAAAAACGAGGACAAGGATTGATTTTTAACTTTTTCATTTACGACAATTGTATTTTCATATGTGATAACTCTAGATATTACTTTTAAGATAATTTCTATAGATACAGATTAGTTTATTGTTCACATTGGTATGTAAAACGTCCTTTGTACTAACATTCTCTATATCAAACTATTTAATTAAATTATTAAATGCTTTAACTTAATTTGTAGATGGATAAATCACGTGACTGTATAAAACAGCACAAAACTATATTGCATTAATTAGATCGGATGAACTTAAATTCATTAACTCCTTAAAGTAGTAAATTACAATTTACCATTGTATAAAATTTTCATAATTTTTAATAATAATAATTTTATATATTATTGAACAAAAAATGATGAGTTTATAAAAATAAATTTTTAAACTGCTATTAAATAGTATATTATATTGAAATATTTCAGAAACTTTTCAGATATCTGTAACACGTTATAAATTAGAAAATATTTGATATAATGAATTCAAGAGATATTCTAGGAATAATGATATGAAGATTTTTTTATTTGGAAGTATGAATTTTATTTCAATAAACATATACATAATGCCAAAGTATACGATATGTACGTTTATGTACATATAAAGGTACAAAATGAAATGGTTTGTTTTAACATTATAGCTCGACGTTCTTCTTATATATATGTGTGTGTGTGTGTAAGAATTAGATTAATTATTTATTACAAAATAATGCTATAATATTCGAGTCAATAGGAAACTTAATGTATTTGGTACCTATATTTATATTCGTTCAAAATATTTCAACTATGTCGTTGGGCGTTTAAATCGTTGAAAAGTTGATTCTAGAAAACTGCTTAACATGTGCAGGCATTAAAATTGCCATTACATGCGACAAATTGGCGGCTCTGCGTATACAAATCAATCGATATTTATATCACAATATCTAAAAGCAAAACGTGGCGCACGCCATGTAAAGCTAGGCGCACAAAGATCATTGCATCGATCATTAATCGGAAATTGAAGACGGTGGGAGCTTTAGACAATGTTGCCTCGGGGGTGGTCAGCAGAAGTCGTAGAGTAAATAGCGATGGAGGCTATGAGGCAGTTGAAGTCTAGTGACAATCTTGGTGAGCTTTGTACCGCAGAGCTTCCTAACGATGAGCCTTGCCTGGTGGATGAGAGGGAGGGGCGTCCTCGCAGCCTGCATCACGAGGGCCTTCTGGGCGGCAGTCAGGCTCGAGGAGCGCCGTATCATACAGGGATCGAAGCTCTCCGCAGCATCGAGAAGAGCCTGAAGAAGTCGCGGCTTGTCCGCCGCATGCTGCAGCGAGTTCAGAATGCCATGGGGATCGCGGAACTGGGTCTTTATAACGACTCGAGCTCCATATTTGAGCAGCAGCGAGACGACCTCGACCGAGGGATTCTCGTTTGAAGCTACGTACTCAGCGAGCACCGGTCGCAACGACAGACCCTCCTCACTTCGGATCACAAGATTCGGATCAGCACCGCGTTCGAGGAGCATGTTCAAAATGTCCAACCGGTTGGGGATATTGTCGGCGCAGGCCACGTGTAGCGGTGAGCCGATTATCGGCGAAGTCGCATTGACATTCGCACCTGAAATTCATAGTTTGCTTTATTTGCGCTTCATTTTTTAAACTTTGTTCTCAAGTTTCCACATTTGAACTTTAAAAAAATTTTCTTTCTTTATCATACCAATTCATCCATGAGCTTTTGTTTTTTTAAATATTCTCTTTCATACACAATAGACTTGTTAAAAAAAATTTATTTTATATTTTATGTTTAAGTAATTCACTCGGGTATCTCGAAATACTCAAAATCTTTGTAATGCACTTTATTTATGAATATTGTGTATTTCTTAAAGTTTCTAAATCGTCATATTTTCTTATTAATTAATAAATAAAAGAATTATGTCTTTTAATTACATAAAGGAGCTGCAATTATTGAATTGAACTTTAATCATTCTAATATTTAAAACGGCTTCTAAAAAGTATTTATCTTTAAAAAATATTTAAAAAGGCTCCTCGACACCATTAAAATACTTTATGTGTATCAAGTTTGTTGCTTAATAGAGATTGTCGTATACCAAAATGAGATGATCGTGCTTTAAATGAAATGAAGTTTGTTAAATTATTAGTGTTGGCATATTTATTGATTTATATGAGTCAAGACAATTTCAATATAATTTAAAAAGTTGTTACACACTTTCCTGCGAGAATTACATAATTTTTCTTCCATAGATCTTTATTAGTTTTTCATTAATTATATTTATACAAGCATAAGGATTTATAACATCTTCGAAAACGTATTCATATCAGTTAAAGGCTAATAAAAAATGGCTTTCGACTACATAACAATGTAAATTATAGCAAAAAGAAGTTAAATAAAAAGTTTTAATTTAAAACTTTACACGCTTAATTATAGGTATATAGAGTAAATTTTTTAAGATAAAATAAATGAGTATTTGAAATTCCACTTTTTAAATTATTTTCAGTAAGATAACAAAGTGAATAAAACCATCTCAACATTTGAAATGTTTGCATTTATAAATAACTATACGTGCTTTATATTATTTACATAATGGTAACAAAATTTAAACGGCAATAAATCAAACAAAAGCTTATCGATTTTACATAAAGCTGCGACTCAACAAAAGATTTATAGAAAGAAATGATCTGTTAGTTATTTAACAGTATTGCAAATGAGTTCTATTTTCATACTCTATATATAAAGATAATGTGTGCTAATTCGATATTAAATACCTTAATTATAATTACACGTGCCGAATCAAGAGTTTAAATTCTACATATGAACTATTGAATCTAATTTACGTTTCAATTAAAATTATGATTTATTTATTTTATTTTTTTATATTTGTAAATGATAACTGTATTTATAAGACTAACATTTTTAATTACCTTGAAAAATAAAAATTGAATTTAATATTACATATTTAATTTGTACTACAATAATACTATATGAACTTTAAATAACTTATAATATTGTAAATAAATAATAAAGTAATCAAAATAGCTCAATACAAAATATTTATTTTAACTAGATATTTGATTATTGTAGAATATCAATTTTTAATCCAATACCTATAATTACCAGTAAAATATTTAATTTAAAATGAAAAATATTATTTTTTGCATGAGATAGGATCATATATATTGATTGAAATACTATTAAATTGCTTATTATAAAAGTATATAATTTAATTTTTTTTTAATTTTTATACATATCTAACTCTTAATACTACTACTCTAAAAGTCAATTCTAATACATTTTTAACGTTTGTCGTTTAATGTTTTGTATAAATAATAAAAATTTATTAAGCAAACAAATATAAATAAACTGCAAAGAATAATAGTTATGAAAGTTTATAAAATTTATTGTAAATATAGTCAATTGAAGAGTTAAGTATTGTAGGGTTAAATCTGGGCAATGAGAATCCACCGGAATCAAATAAAATATAATAAACTAGAAAATATATTGAATAAATGAGAATCACCTGATTCTAGGAACATCTCGACGATGGCAGGATCGCCTTTGAGTATTGCTAGGTCGAGGGCTGTGGGCTTTTGGTAGTCAGAACCAAGATCCAAATTGGCACCCTGTTTAAGCAGGAGGGTTATAACATCGAGGTCACCACCGAGAATGGCATAGTGTAGAACTGTACGAAAGTCATGTCGGGCGTCAGCCATAGCATTAACATTTGCGCCATAACTCAGCAACAATAGAACCGACGCTATGCCCTGCATTGAGAAAATCCAATATGGTAGTTTAATTATACTATAAATTGACTGAGCTTACCATTACTAGCTAAGAGTCGATATCGAAATTTGTTTTCTTCAATGTCCTCAAAATAACGATATTTAAACTATTATTTTCTATCGGCAAAGCAAAACTTATCTATTTTAATACTAAAAAAGCTTGATCCAGCTTAATTATGGAATTAAGAACAATATAATAACCTGATAATACTCTTTTCGCTCTAACGTTATTTGGCCTTTCATTTTTTTTTTTTTTTTTTTTTAATACATCTTATGAGAAAATGGAAAAATGTTCTCAACAACTCCTGGCAATATAATAACATAAAAAATGGTAAAATTATAAAAATATTTAATTATCATATAGATTATATATTTACTACACATTTTTAAAAAATTTATCATAATTGAACTATCGACTGGCAGTTTTCGAAAGTTATATTTTCTATCGCAGACTATACGTATACGATTAGAAAAAAAGTACTTGTGCATACTTGCATTTGTAATTTTTCATTATGTGTATATTTTCACGTGCATGTTTTCATCTTATTTATTAAAAATAATAGTTACTCTTACTACTTTAATGTATGTATAGTTATTCAATTATACTATTGTATATATTCGTATATATGGCATGAATGCATGCACGCATGTACACATGTACATGCTTGTGTGTGTTCAAAATAATCAAAAATATATTTATTGAAAGTATTGCAACAGTTTCTACACTTCAATAATTTTTAAATCGGTTTCTGTAAGATCAATATATAAATTGGTCTGTCGGTCTGTCTTTTTATCTATTTGTCTGTCTGTCTCTTTCTCTCTGTCTCTGTTGGAATCTGAAATGCATGTCTGTTATCTATAAGTGGAAAATTTATATAGGATGGTTTAAAGAGAATGTCAACTTCCTAATTCCAAAGTGCGACCTTCTCCTTGTCGATGAATGGCGATGTCGCGATGCCTGTCAGAGCCAAGAAGAACATCAGCTGGTCCGCCGATCATTGGGAAGGCATCGCGGTACCATTTTTCAAAAGCTAATACTTTCTGCACCATGCGGAAAAGAAAGAAACAAAACAAACTTTTTCAGTTAAAGGCTGCTCTTAAATTGATTTCCTACATGTTTCCTAAACGATGCTATAGATGAATGTCAATAAGATGTTAGTTACAGGAAAAAATTACATATAATCGATCGGATATGAAGTATTTTATTTATCAAACTCTTAACCATTTTCCTTTATAATTACTTAAATATCTTTACTAATTATAACATTCTTCATTAATCATTCGAAATAAGGTCTTCCCAATATATTATTTATATATTAATTATATATATATTTATATAATTATATAATTATTATATAATTATTATAATATATTCATTAAATATATTATTTATATTAAAACATATAGTATTTATATATATATATATTACCGGGTACAAAAATTAGTTAGATTTATACATTTCATTTTTATAATTAACGTCTTAAAATATATAAAAATTTTATCATAAAAATTTAATTAATGTAGAATTCATTTAGAATTATTTTATTAGCTCATATAAACATGACAACACGAAGACCAATGTACGTTGCGTGTGCCAAAAACGAGCAATAAAATTTGCTGAACTAAAACATATTGATTATGGACCGTAAATGCGTAAAAATAAAGAAAACGTGTAATTATATGGTGAGATCCATAGAAATAGTTATTTCGTAATGTTGAACGGCAAATAAAATGTTCATTATAGTTAAATTACTGAGCGTATAAACCGTACCAAAGAGTGCCTTTCGAAGTGCGCAAAGGATAAAAGATAGGATCGATGAGCTGTAGGAAGTGTGCGAGTGTGTGAAGTAGATAATTATTGGGTGAGTAGGGAGAAGAAAGGAAAGAAACGATGAGCATTATATACGGACCTGTGGTAATCGGACAGCCTTCATCAGCGGTGTCAGTCCCGCGCGATCCCGCGAATTCGGGTAAGCGCCAAACGCCAGTAGGAGCTCAATACACTCGAGATCAAGAGGCGAGACGAGATTAATTTCAGAGCCGAAGAAATACCTCTTGTTGGGGTTGGCGCCGGCTTCCAGCAGCGTTCTCGCCACGTCGATGTGATGATTGCGAAGGGCGAGCCTCAGTGGCTCATCGCATAGCGTTGTCCTGTAATCGAGATGCCTCAATTAGTATTTGCCTTTTTCCTTCGAAATGCGGTAGGGCTTTTATGCCAGTTTTCTTTTTGCTGATCAATTAATTCAAGGTCGGAAAACAAAAATGAATAATTATTAGGCGCGAACACGCTGCAGAGCGCATCAGAGAGAAGTACCGTCTTTGGCAGTAAAGTAGACGTGATTCTACTTTTACTTATTACGCGTTCACATGTTTGTCCATACAAGCTCTTTAATATATAAAATTTTTCTTTATTTAATATAATATTGTTTCTTTGGCTATACTAATTTCATTCCTAACGTTGATACTATTAAGTTTTTCTACACTAACAGATATAAAAATGCTTTTACACTTTGACGTATATTTTTGCAATATTTCATTATACTCGTTCATACGTGAATAGAATAATGGAAATACCGCGCGAATTCACAAAATTAAATAATTTTGAGCATTTATAGGTTTTTCTTATTATTAATGTTTCTAGAGAACGTTTTCTACGTCGACGTCTCCTGTCTTAAAGCTAACGTACCCCCGTGTAATAAGCTGTAATGGGAGAGATTTTCTAAAAGTATACTAACCTGGGGAAGGGTTCGGAAGTATCTTCACGATGATCCACTTTGGCACCGCATTTGAGGAGAAGTTTGACGAGATCGTGATAGCCGTGTTCAGCTGCGAGATGCAGGGCTGAATAGCCACATTCGTCTGTTGCATCGACATCGGCGCCACGGACCAGCAGCAGCTGCACCGCGTCGCTGTAGCGCTGCCACACGGCATAATGGAGGGGCCTCAGACCCTGAGTCACGGGCTCATTTGGCTTTGCTCCGCAAGCCAAGAGGATCCTGATCTCGTCTAAAGGCTGCATGCGAATTATCGAGTCAGCCAGCTCACGCTGCAGGGGATTCACTGTACATTCGGTCGGCATCTGCCGAACCACACTTCATAAAATTCGACAATTTATAAGGACCAGATAAACATTTTAAATTAATCCATCATGTATATTTTGTATTCATATTTTCTATTTTTACATATGAATATTATGTATTATATTTTAAATGATTTTTCGTATTAAATTCTATCAAGACCAAAGTATTTTTTTAATATTAAGGATTTAACATTTAACTATTCAATTTGTAAAAAATACCTTTTTTTGAAATTCATAGAATAGTTTAATAAGTACTAAAAATAATATAAATATCTTTCCAAATACTACGAAATAATATGTTAATTAAACAAATTTAGCATAATAACATAAAATAATAAGTGATGTCTATAATTGTTATATTAGAAAACAATAACTTTCCCAAATAATAATGAAAAAAACGCGAAAAATAAATGATGACATGATAATTATATTTTCAAGTGTAATTATTTTAATTTCAAATTATATATTTTTAAGTTAAATTGTATTAAATAAAAATTAAATTATAGTTTCAAGAAGCAATCCTCGATAAATTATTTTGTCTTTATATCCAAGTAGTCTATCTTTTATAATGCCAAAAAAATTCTTTACTCTGTCTATCTTTCTGACTCTTTCTCCACATCTCTAAAAAAAATGAAGCTTTGTAATTGAAAATTTTGATAGATATGAAAAAGCAATTACATCTATCAGAAAAAAATACTTTATCTAGAAACAACTGAAACTGTGTTTATAGAAAATTAAGTATGAATTACAATATTAAGATTAAATTTCATGCAAACAAAATATTGTAAAAAAAAATAAGATGATTTTTTTCAGTTCAATAATTTAGAAATCTATGTTTAAATATCATTAACACATATTACTTAATATTAGGATAAAAAATGTTATATTGATATTTAAAATCTTAATTTATTTATTGATACCATGCTTTTTCCGTAATACATATTACTTCATTTTTAAAAGAATTATTATTTAATTATCATATTCGAATATCTAGATACTTTGAAAAAAAATTAATCAAAATAAACAAGATATTTAATGTTTAAAATTTATTTGTAATATAAATACCTTTTTCATGATTGAATTTAAGCCCAATAATAAGTTTATAAAAAGATTTATTTTTTCGCTAATGCTAAATTAAGTTTTCTTTTATTTAAATTATTTGTAATCGCCTAATGTAGAAGTATAATTATAATATTTTAATTGAGGTCGTGATATAAACACTAATATATTGCAAAAAATTAAAAAAGAACTTTCTTATGCTTATAAAATATTAATATTTTATTTGAAATAATTACAGAGAAAGATAAAAATCGTACTATATTTTCTTTCGTATATATAAATTCAATTATGTATTAAAATAATAAATTATTAAAATTAAGACATTCCATTACAATAAATAAGAATATAATTAAGTACATAATTCAAACACATTATAGCGATACAAATTATGTATTTATGAAATAAATGATAATAAGTATGTATTATAAAAATAAGTGAATTAATTACATAGCATTTATTAATTTTCTATAGTTATTTGTTCTGTCAATATTTATATATAAAAATATTGACATACAATATTATCTGAGAATATATTTATATTTTTAAAAGTAATTGTAAAATTTATAAAATCAAAATTAATTATATATATATATACATGAATGACTCAATTATTAATATTCAAAAACATTTATTTAATTTGTTAACTAAACAACAGCGTGTTAATTAATTTAAAAAGTATAAAATTAATATTATTGTGACGAAGTTCTTTTTTCATTATACATAGCGATACTGAATACTACGTTTATATGATGAGTTAAGAAATATCGTATTCAAAGTAATTAACTATAATCACACTATATGTCGTTCAAAAAAAAGTTTTTTATTATTAATCTTATAGATTATTAATTATAATTATATTGCTCAAATAAATAGATTACAACCGGTAATATAGTTCCAAGTTTTTATTTCATCTTTATACTGCGTTATTAGCTCTATTATATATTAATAAGCATCGCACAGATGTACATGCGACTATAGCGTGTATATGTGTGTATTTCTATGCATAATGTATTATATCTTTGGATACACTACTGACGGCTATGTGCATCAATCCATTACACGTTAATAGATCAATTAACAGTAGCAGAAGGTGTGTGATTCAAGTAAAAGTAGTATATATATAAAATTACTATTATCACCTTGATAATAATTGTAATATCGCTGTTAGTTGTAATTTAAGTAAGTTGCTCACAGACATTTTCTATTGCATGAAACATATATAAATTCGCATTACGATATTTGTTTAATACAATACAAAGAATAGCTTAATTAAAATAAGTCGGTTTAACCGTAAAATTTAACTTTAATATAATAACAAACGTGATGTTATGGATAATGTAATTAAAATGGTTGATTGTACATGGTAATATGAACAAAAAATGAATTTTTTTTAATACAGATACATCTATCTAAATATATAATTGTATATTAAATTATATATCAGTACACTTATAACATATTGGTTTATTACCAATAATAGTCGTATTTTTACTAACCAATTTTGTAACACATTTAAAACATATAATCACATACTGATTTGGTGACACATATTTTCAATATAGACTTTTTTAATATGATTAAATTTGTTTACAATTTTTCTAATGTTATCTAAAATTTATACATTCATAAAATTACATTGAAAATCAGTTGCCAATATTCGATCGAACTGTTGGTCAATTACAACATTTTTATTGACAGTATAAATTATTGCTTATATTAAATATAAATAATGCACAAAAATCATCATATATAATACAAAAATCATATATGTATTACACAAAAATCATACATGTATTACACAAAAATCATATATGTATTACACAAAAATCATATATAAATATATACAAATATTATATAACAATTATTTAAAAAGTTGATTTTTAGAGAAACTATATTTTGATTTTTGTTGGAATAAAAATTGAATTGGAATAAAAATAAAAATGGAATAAAAACGTAAAAAATTAAAGGTCAAATCGAATTTATCAATATTCTTTGAATTTTGGTGTAACCATTTTACCGTTATTCTTTTATTTCTATATTGTCCCTTACTGTTGTAAATCATCAAAATGATATTCAAACGAAAATATAATTCAATGTTATTAAATACTTTATAAAATCTATTTATACAATACAGGAAACTGATAAGAAATACATCTCTATTTCGGTCAAATAATAGCCATTGTGGTATGGGACAAAAATCAAAGATATTTTCTTATCAAAATTTATATATTACTAATGTTAATGAAATAACTTCAATTTTATATTTATTCATTATTGAAATTAAAAGCTTCTTTTTTAACGTATTAAATGAAATACTTTGGTCGATCTTTCTTCTAAACATTCTTGAAATTTCTGGCTACTGATATGCGCATATTAAATCACGTGCTCAATGTTTACTAAAAAAGCCGGTAAATTTCAAGTAGATAACACATTTTTAGCCAATTATTTAAACATTATACGTAATATTCATCATAAATGATAAATTTTGGGTGAATACACTTTTCTAATGCATAAATACATTATTTATTTATCATTCCCTAGTGTTAACTATAATATAACAGTGCGTCATATGCTAAAAATGAATAGTCTTCTAAAACAAATAAAAATAGAAATATAATGCATGAGTACAGTACTAAATAATTAAATACCACATCGCGAGACATGAAAGTATAGACCCGAAAGATTGAAGTTTTCTCTGTAATATTTCAATGAAATGATCACTCTTCGACATTGCGATACTTTTAACTCTTAGCATTGTTGCGTATGCGACCAAAATAATTTTAATGTATTAATAAGAATTAAATATTTCAATTTGAAATTATATATATATATATATATATATATAAGCTCTCAAGATATATGCAATCAAATGTAGAAAAATCAAAAATATATTAGACAAAATTATAAAGTGCTGTCCTAAAATCGATTATTGAACATTAATCTTAGAATATAATTAACTTGCAATATTTCAAATAAATTTTTACCTGCAAATTAACGATTATAAAATTATGAAATATCATCAATGTGAATTTAAAAAATTGTGTTCAACAACTAGAATAACTTATCCGCAGTAATTGACATTTAAATGATTTTTATTTTTATTTGTATATGTGATACACATAATTTTTTCCAGTCGAAATTTGTAATATTACAGACATGCAACTACACAAAATATTATAAGGTTAAGTATCAACGTTGCTTTGTATTGTTACAGTGTAGTATTTTGGTAATAAACGATACAAATAGAATTTTCACTGCCAAAGAGTTATAATGATTATTTACGAATGTGCGCGCATCTGAAATGCCACCAAGCAAAGTAGAAAAATAACTACAATTATTGCAGTACATTTCTAGTTGGCTTCACAGCTGTAGTTTAAAATAATTAAGTAGTACAGAATATTACTCAGTCAGTTGAAGAAGATATGTTGCAATTAAGTTTCTAGTTTCGTAAAAATATATTAAGTTTACGATCAGTTAAGGTTAATCTCGAAACACAAGTAGCTCTCACATTATTCAATATGAAAACTCTAAAAGGCCATACCGTCTGGAAAGCGTGATCTCGAGTGCTCTCCAGGATGTTGATCAACATTGTCAACAAATAACAAAATCTATCAGTAAATACACTAAATTGTTGAGCAAGTGCCTACATAAACTCGACTGACCCCGCGTTGAGGCCCACGTTCATATTAAAGCTTGACTCTACTCACATTGAGGATGATTCGATGTTTCAGCGTGTGCCTGCGGGACCGCGATCGCTCATACGCACTGGCTTTCTCATCGCGCTGTCCGGTCCTATTTAAAGCTTCTTGCGCACTTTGCTGTTGCTGAAAATAACACAAAGAGATCGACGATCGTAGCTGCGTGCGCATTGCCCACGAAAATGGTCGAGGCCGACGGACACTGGACGCCGACGACAATTGTTGCACGTTATCTCTGATCAACTGGTGAGCGGTGATCGACTGTCTGTTTATAATTATAGCTGACATGATATTGTAAATATAAATTACCGTTTGTGGCCTTTATCGGGTTCATTGCATCAGATGAGAGAATGACATGAATTGTTGTATTTTCTTCTGTACTCACATTTTATTATATTTTGATGATTTAGTCGCTCTCCACGTTAGCTGCATTGAAAAAAATTTCAAGCAATGCTTTGTGTCATTTTAAATTTTAATATAAATGTATATAAAAAAGCGAAGAAAAATAAAAATATATTTTTAACGTTTTTAAATAATGGTTAGTTTTATTAGTCGTATTTATCTAACTGAACTAAATCTTACAAATAAATAAACTCTATGATACATAGATCATTTCAAATCATTCTATGTTGAAAGCGAAGAATTAGTTCTTCTATATACTTTAAAAATGAATTAATCTTATTAACTGATTTAATCTATTTTTATAAAACGTATCGAGCACGCAATATATATAATTTTCTATTGTTGTTCGAAAATATAAGTTATTTTAAGAAATTAAATTAACAATTATTCGTTTTCTATTTAACGATGTAATATTTTATACTTTTATATTTTATTATCTTTTTCCATTTTTAAGCGTCTTTCAAAATTTACAAAGATATATTATCATTATACAATATCTCTTCTTCCATAAACAAGTTAAATTGTTCTTTTAACACAGATTTTACTGTAATGTGATCGTCTAAAGACCATCTAAACACACTAACAGTTTAATGTTGCTACATTATATACAGACCTTGTTATTTCATTATAGCGTTAACATTGAATGTCGTATTTTCAAAAATTTAAACAAAATTCTTTGTTGAATAAGAAAAATGTATTCCATGTTTAATATGTGTTGAATTAATTAATAAATGATAATTTATTTAGATTTTTAAATATATATATTGCAAAATCTTTGCTCACTTATCTTAGCCAGATTTGATAATTTTGTTCATATTGCAAGAATTAATACAGGACATAATAATGACAATTGATCAAAATAATTAAAAATAACGATCTCTTTTAATAAATGAAGTATAAACTGCAGGATATATAGATATTTTCAATATCATTTAACAATCATAATTTACATAATATTATAATCTATAGATAATATCAGTAATCATTATATATCGGTTTTATATTTTAATTATTTCTTATTGTTGTTTAATTCATTGATAGGTAAAATAGATTATTAAATATTTAAATAGATTAAAAATATTTATTCGTATATAAAGATAATATTACTTCATTATAAAGATCCATTAAATAATCTTCAATATATTTTAGTAAACACAAAGAGAATATTTTAAAAATAAACAAAAATCTATTTTCTAATTAATTAAAAAATTATATTAAGAAAATATTTATCTTTTTCATATTTAATTTATTTATTAAATATGCCTTAGGATGTTATGCCTTAGGAGAATTTGAGCTTTTAGAAATATAAGTTTATAAATAAAATAATTTCAATTATAAGAAAATTTAAAAATAGGATCTTACATAAAACACAGTAATGATAGTTGCTTAAATAATTATTTATTTAAAAAAATTGAAAATATTGGGTAGAATATTTAATTATTATTTGAAAGTATTTAAGAACAAATTTAGTATTATTAATGGGCAAGATGCTAGTGTACAACTCGATAGCTGCTATCTTTGAATGCAAGTATCCTTTTTGGTGTATAACAAATAGTTATTTTCACGACATAATAAAAGAAAATATTTAAGGTAGATTCCTTGAAGTTGAAAGAACATCATATTTACGATGCATGCTCATTTGATTAAACAAAGAAACCATTTACGCATTGTTTGATATTAGATTATATTATAAAATCTATTTATTTATGAATAAAATTATAGACCTGCATATGTTATATACCTTATATATTAAGTACATCATTGCCATTTTATATTTCAAAAAATGTAAACGTTTTTTTTTTATTTTCAAGAACATTTACTGATAAATTATTATTATTTATTAAATAAATATATCAATGCAATTATTTTATATTTAAAAATGAAAAGCTTTATTAAAAGCTTTAATTAGTATATGGTTTTCTGAAACAATTTTGTATTTATAAGATACAGATATATATTGTTCTAATATAGATTTTAATTTATGGATAATACAGACTTTAATATAACTATATTAAACATATTATTTTACAGAATTAAAAATTGCTATTCTGTTTACATAAATTTAGATTAATTCAGCATATTGTAAATTATTAATTTGAGTAAAAAGAAATATTCACTTATTGAACTTTTTTCTTAGATAATTAACATGAACTTAGAAAAATAACCTAATGAAATAAGAATTGTATAAGAACAATTATGTAAAAAGAACACTTTTAATAAATTAAAAGATTATCAATAAAGCCATATTTATGTATTGTAAATTAAATATTTTTTGTATATTTATTTAAAATCTCCTTCTTATAAATATAAAATATAAATGTTCTATAATATAGATTAAAATAAATCGATATGTTATGTTTTTCAATTGCAATTAAGAATCCATGTTATTTTTGCTCTCTTATTTCCTAATACAACTTCATTAATTTTTATAATAATAATTTAAAATAATTTATCTAATTTATTATTCATTTCTGAAAATTGTTTAATCAATATTCTATTATAATATACGTGGTAATATAATATCAAATGTTACCAATATATTTAGTAAGTTATATCAATATTAATAGTAACTTATTCAAATTTTATATATTTTTTACTTAAATATAAAATTCATACATTAATAATTTTAATTTCTATAAATAATTACAAAATATTTATCTATTTCAAGTACATTAGCAATTTAAGTATTTTGAAGTTGTTTACTTCCATTTATAGATGTATACAAAAAATATATATAAGTATTTTAAATACTTCATTGAAAGTATTTAGTTCGTACTGAAATATTATTAACGACATATAAAATAAGTACGAATATGACTTGATATTGAAATTCAATGAACAAATGGATATAAAGATTTTATCTTTACACATTCATCATTGCAGAAAATTTAGAACAAAAATTTCTGATGAATTAAACATACTATAAGAAACAGGTTGTAAATTGCATAAAAAATTATTTATGTAAACTAAAGTTTGTATTTCTTTGTCGACAGAATTTCGCATAAGAATAAACTTTTTCATATTTAAAAAAAAATATAAAATTTATTAACGGTTATAAAATATCTTTTAAATTTATTAAAAACTAATTAAAAATACATATTTGTACGTTGTTTATTCCTATTTTGTTCATTTTTGATTATGTAACTTATTTTTTTAATTTTTTTTAATTTCTTAACTTTTTTTTTTAAATTTTCGATTTTCGTTGACTCAATTTTAAGCTAAAATTTTATTGTAAATTATACTTGTATCCCAATATAATATTCAAGTATAAAGCTACAATATGTATTAATTTAAATTTTATATGTCCTATTTTTGAATTTTTATTGAACTTTGCAATCTTTTGAGAATAATTCAGAGATGTCAGTATCGCTATTACTAAAGTGAAAATATAATATTTGTATAAATATCTAGTAAAAAAGTAATATGCTTTCTAATAAATATATAGTGATGCCGAATATCTGCATTAATTTTTTCTCTATTTTCAATATGAAAAATATCTCCGGAAATTTGTGAATTGACTACGTGTCATAAAATTTATCTTATAATTTTTAACAAAAAAAAATGTTTGTTAAAATTATGTTTATTCTTGTATACAATGGTACATAACAAACGAAATTCAGAATTTTAATATTTAATATTTGTTAATAAATCCCAGAGTTCATATACATATTCGGCTAATGAATACACGATGGCGAATTTAGAAAATTTTCGCCCTGGTTCAACTTAATTTTTGATTATTTCAATTTATAAAATAAATTCTACATTTTTTATTATACACAAAAAAAGATTTAACTTATAATTTATTATAGTCTAAATTTATAATTAATATATATAAAAAATTAAAACATTTTTCTATGTAATATTATAGGTTTTTAATTTTTTCTTTGAACTCATTATGCTTTGTTTATTATATTGTTAATTTAAAATATCTGTATAGTGTTCTTTAAAAATCTGTAAGTATTTTTCAATACATTTTAACAATGTTCCAGCATGTTTTCTATTTATCATTTATATTGTGTTCTCTATACCATTTTACATATTAAAAAAATTCCATAGATCAATATGGTTATCTTGGTAAGATAAAAAAATCATACACTGTATAATAAAAATATTCGTGAATTTTTTTGTATCATAATTTATTAAACATATCTATGAATTGTAATTACTTTAGTTGAAGCCAATCGTAAATATAGTTATAATATTAGAAGTGACGAATATTTATTACAAATTTGTCAAATATAAATAAATTGTTTCCATTCTTACATAAGTAATATTATTAAATTTTCAAACAGACATAAATACGATATTTAGGAATGTTGAAACGATTATTTTATTACGATAAATATATTCTTTATATTCTCTATTTACGTGAAAATTAAAAATAATAATAATAAAATAATAATTCTGCCCTCGATTCATTTTTTATGGTATGTGTATGATGGTAAAAAAGTAATACCTTTAACAAGAATGTTGATTGTTCCGTAACGCGTGCACTCTTCCGTTTGTTATACGGCGAATAAAAAAAAGAAATGGAGTTACAAGAGGAATATCAGAAGGTGCAGAAGAAGGAATAAGAAATAAAAGTATTCAAAAGAAGGGGAGAGAGAAATCAACCTGGGAGTTGCAACGATGGGAAGAGAAAAGCAGTAAGTCGACCGCAACTTACTTTTCATTGTTCTTCCAAGGCACGGGTCTCACCGAGGATAAAAACACGTGGTGGTAGCAGCGTAGCAGAAGCTAGTCTGTGGTTATCGGGGCCCACTCACTTCAAAGCCACCAAGGTCATCATTTCTCTTTTCTTCGTGTTCTTCTGTACTCTTGTCCTAACGTACATTGCCAACGACGCTTGAGGCTTTCCAAAGAATTTGATCACTCCTGAATTTGATTTTTTTCTGTATTAACTTGGCTCCGTTTTTCTTCGTCAATGCATGCAAATTTTAGTTCCCTTTTGTGAAAGAGAATAAAAAGTAATGCTATTGAAATTAATAATCAGACGTTTTTCGCGAAATGTATATTTAGATATAAGTTTTGTAATCAATTTAACGATAATGGGTATGGCTGAACAAATAAGCCTGACGAAAGTCAGACATACTACTGACAATTATAGAGAAAGTTAGCTTCTTTGTAATTATACAATATTTTTTATTTAATCAGGAAATTTATTTTGGTTTTTTATTAAAATGAAATAATTCAATGTAAGATTAACATTGCACATAAACCTTCAAAAGTATATAAAATATAACATTATTTTTTATTATAATTATACTACACGCAAATACCTTTTGAATCGATTAAAAGAAATAGATTATAACATCTAAGAAAAATAAAATAAAAGCCACTTATTATTTACTAATTGATACATACTCAACATAACTCAAACTTATTTGCAAAAAATTTGCATGAAATTTTTTTAATACATACAAAAGATTAGTGAGATCAGTTTTTAAAATAAAATATTAATTTTAGTTTGATAAATTATATTTCAAATAAAAATGTGTTAATTAGCCTCACAACTCAAAAAGAAGTTATAAAATGTTTTATATGAGTAATAAATGAATATGTACATATCAAATTGTCAACGACTGTCTCAAAAGATGGCATATGCATAAGTAAAATACTTTGGTATGTTTGCTACCGAATTGACTACATTTAAAGATAATGATAAAATAAATAATATGTACTTTATTCATCCTCTGACTTTTTTTGTATATCTACGTATATTAGTATGTTTGATTTTTTAGTCATTTTCCGAATTACTCGATTTACTTTTTGAAAAGACTATGTTATTGATCTTTTACATATGAATACAAAGAACAAAGAATCTGATAATGGTTCGTAACACACATACGTGCGCGTTCACGCATGTTTTAAACAAACTGTAAAATTATAATTTAAATATATATTTTCTTTATTAATAAAATAATTAAAAAATTATTTAGTCAGTATAAAAAATATTATATTAATATAATACTTTGAAGTAAAAAGAACATTAATCGGTAATTATTATATTTATAAGGATTTTTAACATTATATTTAAAGAGTTTTATAAGATAACTACACTATGTATAATTTGAAAATGATTAAAATAATCTCTTTAATATAAACTTTAATTACAGTAAACTTCGGAAATCAAATTGCCACTTTATAATGAATTTGTACATCAGATTTCCGCTTATATTTTATAATTTACATAAATTTGATTATCATATAAGACGATTTATCTGTTTTATATTTTTAATAATATTCGTATAAAAATTTACTAAGAGTACATAGTACTCGCAATACTTTGTTTAAATAAAGTTTAATATTATATAATAAAATTGAATTTTGATACATACATACTTATACACATACATACGCACACATTCACGCGCGCGGGCGAATATATACTCTTCAAACGAAGAATTTCTATTTTCTAAAACGAAATTGAAATGAAAGGCTAAAAATGAAACAAAAATTAAACTATAACTAACTTGGTGTAAATAAAATAATTTATTTCAATGTCATCTTGTTTAATAAATTACAATTTATTAAACTAAATGATCATCAAAAGTTTAATTAAACAAAACTTGTATAAATAATAAATCATTACATATTATTCATAAGCTACGAATTACGAAAAATTATAATCGCAATGAAAAATCATAGTTGGCCGTTCTTTACGAAAATACAAACATACGTCTAAAAGAAACACAATATAAAGTCGCTTCTGAAGGAACTACAAGCAAGGAAATCGGACATAGTCGGATGGAAGTTTTTTTATATATCGGTTGAGGGATATTTTCTTTCGTGATTAATAAAAAGAGAAGACAACTCAAATCCCCTCATGGAGGATTTTAAATGATTTGGTTTCCGAAGTACTTTTATTAAGAAATACTTTGCATTCAGTTAAATGCCTTACGCACGTAATTAATTGGTAATTAGAGTAATTATTGTTTATAGCGTGGTTGTTTCTCCCTAAGACTCTACCTAGAAGCATGCTTCACTAAACACATCTTAGACGAGCTTAAAATTAAAAACGTAATTTTACGTGTACTCCTCTTTACTTCATTATTTCTCAAACTCTAAATCATCAAAATTTTTGCCCATTTTTTCTTATTATACCTTTTGCAGCTCCATTTCATAAACATACATAGCGCCTCTCATCTTACTTTAAAACACAATTCGTATGCTTCTAGAGTTTGAACAAAAATACTTATACGTAGGATCGCGAGATTGTTCGTTCACAGAGGAAAATTATTCGACGTTTTTTTCCATCGTGTCGAAGACGGGCTCTTTCGCTCTCAATAGCATTCCTTTGCGGAAAACATCATTTCTTTAAACTTTTTCTCTGTAATTTGATTTCACAAGTTTCACCATAACTTGATACCCTTTTCTTTCTCTAGGGACACACTTTTTCACATCGTATATATTGTTACATCGTCGTGGAATGATTCACCGATTAAGGCAACGTATATATCGTCTGGCTATTGAGTCCTTTATTTATTTATTTTTCATTATCATTATTTTTAACTCGAAACTCTTTATCGTTTATTATTTTCCCTCTCACCTCATTAAAAGTGCTTGTTTTTCCCTCTCTCCGTTCTTTTTTTTTTTTAAAAATTCTTATATTTATACACAAGTCGCTCGCGATCATTCTTTTCTTTCAAAGTTCCACGTCATTGGAAGCAATATTATTTTGAAATTGTGAGTATCGAGATATATGCCTCTCGAAAATACAATGAAAGGAAGAGACTTGTCTCCTCATTTTTAACATACTTCTCAACCTAATCACATGCACCCTTCTTATTTTCGCACACTAACCGATTCACACATTCACTTTTTTCTTAGGACCTGGAGAATTATATCGAACGCTTAAAATGCTGCGCATATTATTTTCTGTTTGTCAAGTCATCGTCTTAGTTTTTTCTTACACTTTTCCCTTCACTATATTTGTCAGTTCTCGTATAACACTCAATTTTTCCCGATTAATACGCCCTCGGTTGAATGATAATTTGTAAAAAAAAGTAAAAAAATGCTTTTCTTGTTTTTGTTTCGAATGAAAAGTGTAATTTTCTTACAATTTTCATTAGAAAACTCCAAAATCGGGAGTATTTTTTATTTTCTTAAAGACAATAGAGGAAACTGAAGAAAGATTTTGGAAAATGTACAGGCCAACAGAGTTTGGATCAGCGGAAATGATAATTTTGAAAAAATCGTCATTTCCAATTGTACAAACTTCTTTTTCAAACTACTTTATTTAGTTATTTATTTCCTATTCTTTTTTCATCGTAAATGCATACGAAATAACTCAGATCAATATACAAACATCCAGCCGACAAGTTTCACTCTCTTATATCGCTGACATACAATATATATATATATATTTTTTTTTATATAAATTAAATTATACACATAAAAAATTCTGTGCCGGAGACTCGCTTTCTCGACTTCCGGAATCCGCATCCAAGAGCCACCTGAGACTCCGGTAACTTGCGGCAATACCTGGCTTCTTTCGTGCATTCTTTTTTTTTTTTTTTTGATGTACACATTTCGGTAAAAAAATTGTATTTCACAAGCTGTCGTTTTTCATATGTATACATACAAATGATATATATATATATATATATATATATATGCATGTACATATATAATGAATTTTTGTTACATACGACCATACACATATAGAGAAAGGCTCAGTTGATAGAATAATTTGATTGCTGCGAATGAAATGATTTACATGAGTATATATGCCCTGAGATATAATGCTAGTACGATATCACTTTATATAACTTTTATATTAAAGTAATATAAGAACAGTAACTTGTTTGAATGTCGTTTTATTCATACAATATATATAGAACACGTATCTTTACTACGTTATCATAACTAAATTTATATAACGTAATATTACACACTTATTTGTTCCTTCTTCAAAAGTGCATGATCGTATATTAATACGCCGAGAAAAATATAATAAATCAATATATGAAGAATAGCAAAATGATCTTGCTTTTTTCCTTTTCTCAATGCGACTCTAATGAAATTATGTACAATTTTTCTCCCAAAATATTTTATACTATAGAGAGACTCAAGGATGAGGAAAATAAAGGAGAGAGCTAAGGCGCGCGAACGCGGATTTCGAGAAGGGCGCGCACCCGGCACAACAAATTCAATTCTATCTACAAATTAATAATACCACCGATAATCATTAAATTTTAAAGTAAAATTAAAAAAAAAAAGAAAAAAAAATAGAAAAATCAGGAAGGAAGTGTAAGTCGGAAGATAAGGGGACATGGACAGAAGGATAAGTAGTCGTCGATCGCACGGTTATACGGATAGAAAAAAAACTCTTTTATTTTAAAAATGGATAGTAAAATAAAAATGAAAATAGATATTTGCGCTTTTAGGGAGAGTAAATTAAATATTATCGTAATATGCCTCATGGTGATTAACTATGAAAATTTACGTACCACTATGATCGAGTCGCTATGATAGAAGCTATTTAAGTATCGTCTTTTTTCGTTTATCTTTGATTGTTATTCGTATATTCATTAGTCGTTTTGATGTTTTTATCCATATATTTTGTAAAACCGTTCTTTTTCAATTTTTGTTATTTAATCGATCGTTGCGCTTGTCTGTTCATTTTTCTTTTAAGTTTCTGTCTGTGTGTGTATGCGTGTGTGAACATGAAAGTATTTAGGTGCGCGCGCATTTGTCTGTATTTATACGCTGTATTTGCATCCAAGACATTTAAAAACTGCGCCTACTGTATGTATTATTCCGTCTTGGATTATATAATAATATATAATATTATAGTACATGAGTATGACACGGAGTTTCACTAAAAATATAACGTTAGATAACACTGAGCATTATACTGGCTTAAGCACTCTGAGCCAAGTTCTTTTTAAACTTCGATCGCCTTCATCTTCCTTCCATCTCCTTTTTTATTTCTTTCTTTAACTTATCTTCACATAAAACGCGCCACTGGTGCTGTTAGAAAACTAATTACTTCTTTCTTTTTTTTTTTTTTTAATTTTTCTTTCTCTTCTTATTGGTTTGAAATACTGGTTTAGATATAGATTCTGTATAAAATCTTTTGTCAACTGGAACTCTTAAGAACAATGATTTATTTACCTTAAGGTATACGGAA
>NW_011948426.1:5837290-5837817 GCF_000503995.2 Ceratosolen solmsi marchali | reverse complement strand
ATACAATGAGTGGTTTATGGATAGGGTTATTATTAATTAGGTGATGGTATGCGGAAGAACTAAACAAATACATATTAAGACACGCGCGCGAGGTTCTACTCATCCGTTAAAAAAAAATTAAAAAAAATGTTATCAACGCTCACTCACAAGTAATGTAATAAAAAATATGAAGTCATAAATATTATGCAAGTAATGCAGTAACGACGATATTCTAGGCGTACTTGTATTCAACGTCAAAAATATTATAATTATTATGATTGATGAAAATTAATAATAATGATAATATTAATAGCTATCGATAATAGGAGCGATAAATATATTTAAAATAATGGTTTTATGAACGACAAAATAAAAAAAACTGTCTACTTATGCATTGCTTATGTAAACAGAAAGTCATATTTTTTTAAGTCTTACTTTTTTAAATTCTTAAAAAAAATATGTTTTACTTCATTAAAAAAAGTATAAAAAGACGAGGATATATCCTTAATCACTCTACATTTTAATTGCGTATGCTTATGTCGTGTATT